>NC_038241.2:19452831-19679018 GCF_000004515.6 Glycine max | reverse complement strand
ACAAATAGAACTCGTACATAAGCAGCAAGGAGTTCATGCACGGGTAAATCTTTGTAATTGTTCTACGTTACCGTCATGGATATTTATTTCAGAAAAATGGTGAGCCAACCAACTTAATTTGACCACACTGCCTTGAAGTTCACCTTCCTGTGGTCTGACTCCCAATAATTCTTCACACAATTCAGCCCAATCAAGATTAGTCTAACCAATTAATGGTGTCCCCTCAGTATGAAGACCTAACAAGACTGACACATCTTGAAGAGTAATCGTAGCCTCTCCGCATCTCAAGTGAAATGTGTGTGTCTCGGACCTCCATCTTTCAATCAAGACTATAATTAATGAAGAATTAATTTTTAGGTACCCCATTTTCATAATCCAATAAAATCCTGATTGGCGAAGTAGAGGAATAATTTCCTCTGGTATTTCTTCTTGCCCTTGATAGATGGGTACAGCTCGTCTGATATGTAACTTCCTGTCTGGTTCTCCATTCCAAACATGTTCGGAAACATGTTTAGGTTGCAGCCATAAAACATCTCCATCTATTGGACCAGACTTAATGTGTATACCAGATGAAGATGAGGATGAAGATACCATTGATACTGTAAAGTAAAATGTAATACAAAAAATTCACAACAAAAATTGTACATTAAAAAAATTAACTACATTTACAAAAAATCAATTAAATATACATACCACATAATTAAAATCTGAATAAATACCAAAATACATCAATTTGAACAAATAACAAAATTAAAAATAACAAAATTACAAAATTACAAATTTAATAACTACACAAATTTAAATAAATGTTTTAAAATACTCTACAAATAACAAAATTACAAACTTAATAGCTACACAAATTAAAATAAATGACCAACTTAAAATACATAAATTTGTTACACGTACAAAAATTTAACACAAAAAAACTTAAAATACTACCTAAAATACTCTACAAATAACAAAATTAAAAATTACATAGCTACACAAATTTAAATAAATTACCAAATTAAAATACATAACAAAATTAAAAATTTAAACACGTACATAAATTTAACACAAAAAAACTTAAAATACTACCTAAAATACTCTACAAATAACAAAATTAAAAATTAAATATGTACAAAAATTTAAATAAATGACCAAATTAAAAATACATAACAAAATTAAAAATTTAAATACGTACATCAATTTAATAAAACAAAACTTAAAATACTACCTAAAATACTATACAAATAACAACATTAAAAATTAAATAGCTACAAAAATTTAAATAAATGACCAAATTAAAAATACATAACAAAATTAAAAATTTCAACACGTACATAAATTTAACAAAAAAAACTTAAAATACGACCTAAAATACTCTACAAATAAAAAATTAAAAATTAAATACCTACACATATTTAAATAAATGACCAAAAATTAAAATAAATAACAAAATTAAAAATTTAAATACGTAGATAAATTTAACACAAAAAAATTTAAAATACAACCTAAAATACTCTACAAATAAGAAAATTAAAATTTAACATACCAACATAAATTTAAATAAATGACAAATTAAAATACTTACATAATAAAATTATAAAATAAAAAACGTACTTAAATTTAACACAACATAACTTAATTTACTAACTAAAATACTCTACAAATAACAAAATTAAATATTAAAATACCTACATAAATTTAAATAAATGACCATATTTTTTTTTCCAATTATTAAAATTTAAATTAAATAACATATATTATACACAAAAAAATGGTATTAAATCAAAAAATTACCATGGAATCAAAAATTTAAACAACATACATATATAAAATTAATAAAATATCATATATTTCAGTAAAAACTATAAATAAGTCAATTAAATAATATTCACTGTCTAACTAAAACTAAAAATACCATATATAAAATACAAATAATATCATACAAACCTAATAAATCTAAACCAATTAATAATAATATAACAACTAAAATTAACGTACAAATCATTTTATCACAAATAATAACATAAATTTAAAATCAACTAACCTACAACTAACGTATAAAATAATAATATACCAACTCAAATTTGTAACATATACTACTTAAAATTTAAAAGTTCCAGCTAACATCAACTAAAGTTGTCAAGTTAAGAAAAACTTACCAATTTGAGCAATCACCTAACAGCAACACAAGAGCAACCACTTAAGAAGAGAAGAGAAACCACTTAGGAAGAGGAGAGAGTTACTGTCCTACAAAAATAAACAAACGTATCAACTAAAATTAAGTTAACATATATATTTATATAACAATAATATTTATCATTCAAAAATACTTACCAAATAGAAAACGCAGGAACAAAATAACAAGAACGCTACGACATGGGCAAACATACTTATGGTGGAGAATGGAAAGGAATTAAATGTACTGCAAATTGGCTTAGTGACACAAAGCTCTATAGGCATGATAAAAGTATGAAAGGATGGCTAAACTTTGTAAAATGTGAATCATATAATATATCTATATTAATCTATGTAAATATAAATAAGATAAAATCTTTTTTGTTTTTTTTGTTTCTTATTGTATTCCCATCCTACTTTTTATCAGGAGAGAAAGCGTTTGTTGACATTGAAATTAAAGGTTTTGTGGATGGCAGAAGTAGTTGTGTCAGCTACAAACATGTTTTTGATTTTTAAAAATACATTTCACACATAAATAAATTCATTTAAATTTATTTTCTTTTATCAAAAGTTAGGTTTGTAAAAATAAAATGTCCTAAAATAAACTTACAAATACGCACTAAAATTTAATTGATTGTGTTGAATTGAAAGAATGAAACTGTGTACACTTTATCAATATATTATTTACCCTATGTGCTAAAATCTTTTGTGTTAATATTCAATTTTTTATAACAAAAATTATTTTCATAATAAAATAGTAAAGAGAAATTATTCTATCTAAATTTCTATAAAATAGTAAAGATAACATTATTCTATCTAATTTTTTTTATACACTGCTTTTTTTGTCCTTACTTTTTATTACGTTGCCTATGCCATTATATATTTTTTATGTATTTTATTTTACAATTTTATACCACGTATAATTCATTATTTTATTGTAAAAATTTAATATATAAATAAGTAAATAATACATGCAAAGATGCATCCAATTTTTTGCTCAAACAATTGAAGTCACCAAGTTATAAATCACTATATATGGTAAGTCATAAATCATTATATACGATAAGTTGATTTATTTTATAATAATTATGTCACAAATTATGTTAATAATTATTTTTTAAACCATGACCTCAAGTCTATACTTGACGATAAAAAGAATAGATAAAAATTAAGATGCACATGGAAACAATGTGAAGTAAAAAAAGCCTATCAATCACCTCAACACAATTTGTTGATTATATTTGCCACATGCACAATGTGAAGTAACAATTTTTTTACTAATTGATAATATAAAAGTTCACACACTATCAACACATCTCCAACATGAGCCTTGTCACGAGAAAAATAGGACATACATATATGATTTAAATTGCAAAATATCATGGTTAAAAGTGCAAAATATATTTTCTTGTTAGCAATTAATTAAGGTGCAAATACAAGTTAAAAGGCATAATAGTCATGTAGTAATTCATATTTAGAATCTGTAGTAATTCATATATCCTACATTCATAGGACAAGCATTCAAATCAACATCATCATCCTTCCATAGAGCATATAAGCATAGGTTAATAGTTAAATTTATCCATCATGACAAAAATAAAATTCAGTTAAATTTAGGTAATTGCTAAATGAAATTCAGTAAAATTCGATTAAGTAAAAGAACAGTAAATAACAACAAATAATTATAGCAAAGAAATAATGGAGAGCAAAATAGTTGATTAGAGAATTCAATATAATAAGGATGTTAGGACCTAGCATGCCTTACTTGCCTAGGATGTATGATTTTTGGAATTTTCTTTATCAATTAGGTGAATTTATTCAACCCACATCTATTCATTTCCTTGCCCCTGATGTCTCACGATGACAAGCCTATTTTACCTATTTACCTCCCAAATGCCTTTGCAACGATTCAATAGATAAAATGCATGAAGCCTTGATTCTAGATGTGTGCTTTAATGCATGGGCATAATGTTGTCACTCTATGTCTATCAATCATTTCATTATGATATCCTTTCCTTTTAGTTCTATTAGAAGTTATCCTCTATCGAGCGCCTAACCCCTAAAACTGATGCATGCATATTTTCTTTATATTTTTATTAAGAGTTACCCTATGTCGAGCATCTAACCCCTAATATAATGTAAAGATGAGTAATACATGAAAATACAAATAAGAAAAGACAATAGGATAGAAAACACCTGTGCATTGATAAATATGGAGTACATCATACATTTCTTTGGCTTTTTAGGCCTGCCAAGCCCTAGTTAGGGGTTTATCCTTTCATGGCCATTGAGGGCCTTACACTGAAATGGGGGTATAAGAATTGGTGGAGGAGAAGGGATGGAAGAAGGGAATAGAAAAAATGATGAGAGAGAGAAGAGAATTCTCTAAGGAAGAGTTCTCAGGCTTTAGGTAGGTATGAGAGTGCTTTGAGACTCGGTGTGTCCTTTCCCTTTGGCTTGACTCCCTTTTTATAGTTGCTGGAGTGGACTTGGGCCTGCGTACCTCGTGCTTAGGGCGCTCTTCTCGCTTAGTGCAAGTGCCTGTTTTCACGCTTAGCGCGCTCTGCTCGCTTAGCGCAGGTAAGCGCGTATTGGGCTGGGCCTGATGCTAAAATCTTCATCTTTTTTCGCATTTCCTGCATCTTTTTGCATTTAATCCCTCCAATTTTTATATCTGCAAGCCGTAAACAGAAAAAAATCCTAACAATTAAGCATGGATAACTGCTAAAGAATTATTTTTAAATATATTTTAACTCTATTTTTATTATCAAAAACAACATTTATTTAGCAGTTATCAAATGAGAATTCATATTTAAGGCAAAAACAAACATAATCAAACCAACCCAACCGAAAATAAAAAAGGCTTTGCTTGAATTCTTTAATTTCAGGCATTGGTTGGTTTATAAGTAATTTTGAAGCTTTTGATGAGTTACTTATTGTTGTTGGGTACAACCCTATAAATGGAAAAAGAG
Source organism: Glycine max (assembly GCF_000004515.6). NCBI lineage: Eukaryota > Viridiplantae > Streptophyta > Magnoliopsida > Fabales > Fabaceae > Glycine > Glycine max. Next base: position 19,673,883 of record NC_038241.2, on the reverse strand, counting down.
GAACATAAGATGAGATTTTCTAAATTAGATTTAAACAACAGAATAATGTAATAATTGCACATAACACAATGCCTTGTGATTCTTTAATTCTAGCATGGGTCAGCAGAACAATTATTGGTCCTTCACTATTACACTCATTTAAGTACTCTATGAATTGCAGGCAATAATCTTCCCAAAGAGTGTAAGACACCAATTGTTCCCTATTATAAACAAATGACATTAAGAGAAAAATTAGATAATTCAAGATGAATGTAAATTTAAATTACTCATAAAAATATATCACTCAACCATATATTATGTAGTTTTGAAACATAAATACATTGCCAGTGGAGTGGAGTGTAGCATATAGAAACCACAATTTCAAATGTAGGAATAAACTAAATAATACAACCTCAAGTCCTTTAGTTTAAAAACAACCCTTGTATTCTTTGATGAAATCTGTTGGAAGACTAGCTCATCAATTACACCAATAATATCTAATCAACCATAGAAAAGAAAAACATGTTATAAAAAGATGACTTTTATGATATGATGCACTCATCGATTACATCCTCTGGTAATCGATTACCAGAGAGTAAATCCTTTGAAAAACACTTTTTAATTTAAATTACTTGGCCAAACCTTTTGCTAATTCAATTAGGAATTCCCTTCCTAATATACTAGTGATCATCTTGATGCTGTGACTTGTAATCTTGAAGTATTGTCTTGAATTTAATCTTGAAAAGCCCATTTGCATCAATTGCATCATATCATCATGATCATCATCAAAACATCAAAGGCAATTGCATCTACAAATAGGAAGATAGAAACCAATTCTCTACAGCCAAGTAGATTTGAAAAAAATATCCTTCAAAAAATTGAACACATAATTGGCCCCAATTAATCCATTCACTGTAAATATTGGATGTTTTAGACACATTGTTTATTTGGTTTGAAATTCTACCTGCTAAAGTGTTAATAGTTCATTCATGTGTGTTTTTTGAAGAAGCAAAACATCACTGTCACCCATGAATCGGTACTCAATCTGAGTTCATATTCAGTTTTTTGTTGTTTTTCTATCAACTCAGAACTATCTCACTTTCCCTGTCTATATTCTCTTCTCTCACTCGTATGTCTCGGAAATTCATAGGAAAAATAAGTGAGAAGCAGAAGAATACCATTTCTGAGGCCAATACTAGATGCTTCGATGTTGATGTTGTAGAGAATACCTTTGTATCTCTCGATGGAGAAGCGCTTTCACTAAGAAAGAACAAAACCAAGAAAACGATTAAGGAAAAAAGAACTGGGTAGCAGAAGAATACCATTTTTTAGGCCAATACTGAACTCTTTGGAGTTGATGTTGTAGAGAAACTTTTGTATCTCCCTATGGAGAAGCGCTCTCATTGAAAAAGAACAAAACCAAGCAAAAGATTAAGGAAAAAAAGAAATGTGGGTAGCGGAAGAATGTTGCTTCAAAGGACAATACTCGACTCTTTGGCATTGATGCTATAAAGAATGAAATGAAAATCCTAAACTCAAAGAGCAACAACGAACGTTGTAGAGACCCTAAACTCAAAAGGCAATAGCGAAACAAAACCTAGACAAGAACCCATTAAATTTACATATTTATCTATTGCTACTCCCTTACGTAGATTTAAACTATGAAACCCTAACAAAAACCCAAAATACAACACCAACCAAGAGAGAGATGATGAGAAGAGAAAATGAAAGCTTAGCCTTTAAATGAAGATAGAGAACAATTGATAGATATTTTGCATATGGGTTGAGGGAGAGAAGAATGATGATTTTTCTTACCGTCAGTTGCACAGGCTACCATTTTTGTTTTCATTTTTTCTTTCTTAGATGGGAGAGAGAGAGAGTTTTTTATTTTTCCTAGCCTAGCCTTTTCGTTGGACGAGAGAGATATTTTTTTAATTTTCTTCTCTCTCCCAAAATAGTCAAATATGCACCTTTTCTCTGAGAATTTTTTTCTCTAATGTATAACTTTCCTAGTCTAGTATTTCATAGTTGGGCAAAGAGAGTTTTTTATTTTCTTCTCTCTCTCAAAGCAGTCAAATCTATATCTTTTCTGTGATTAGATTTTTTTATCAAGTCCCAAATCTTTATAATAATAAAAAAATAGTCACTTTACATTTGCATTCTCTTAATTTGAATCGTAATTGGAGACTGACTCCTCTATATTGTTCTCCTTAGTCGCTTGGGCAGTTGAGATTGCTGATCTTTTCTCTTAAAATTACAATTTTGTCTATTAGGAGGACATGTGTCAACAATTAAAGATGAACACAGTGCTTGGACACATAATCTGCACTCACTACCACAAAAACAAGCTTCTACATCGATGGAAAACCAGCATCTACGACGGGCCCAACACCGTCTTTGTTCCAGGTGTCGTTGAATGTCGACAACAACGACATCGGTCAACTAGCACCCGTCTTTGTAATGGAAAAAAACAACGTCAGTGGCTAGAAAAGAACAGACGTTATAAATAAGGATTCAACGACGCACAGTATAAAGAACCCGTCGTTGTTGTGATCCATTTCAACGACGGGTATGCCAAAACACGTCGTTGTTTTGTCCCATTTCAACGTCGGGTAGCCTAACACACGTCGTTGTATGCTTCCATTTCAACGTCGGGTTAGAAAGGCCCGACGTTTTCCAACATATCAACATCGGTGTCCCTAGCACCCGTCGTTGTTGGAAAAGAACAATATAAAGACAGATTTAGTATACTACCGTCGTTGAAGTATTTTGCCTGCTGACGAAATTTGTGTTATGCCATTCAAATTTCAAAAACAAAGCTACATTTATATACAACAAACATATATATATGAAAACAAAAAAAAAAAACCAGAAAGAGTGAAGTCTCATGAAGTTCCATATATTTATATAAGTAATCAAGGGTGTAATAGTTAATGTTTGGATCAATATATGACACATACTACAGCTTCAACCTGAAAGAGTGAAGTCCCATTACTATGAGAATAGCTCTAATGACCCCTGAAATCAGCTGCAGATAAATCCACTGTTTCAAAGCTATAGCTCTAATGACTATAGCTTTTTAAGATTGTCATGTTTCAACTTTTATGTAAGAAACACCAAACTTTTAGTTTATGATACAAGAGTGAGTCAATTAAAACGTTTAAGCTTCTTTCTTTGTGCCTAAAACAAGATATGTTCATTGGGAGTGAATATGAGTATTGAGTACTTACCCTCCAAGATATATTTTTTCTGAAAGGATGAAGGCACCCATGATGGCTACGATAATCATCATCAAAGGGCTGAAAGCAGTAACGAAATCTTATTAGTTAATAACATGCATGAAATCTTATTAGTTAATAACACTTCATTTGTTCACTTAACTGCTGCAGTGGCAAGCTTGGTGGTACTATAGCTGCACTAAATTGTTGCTGTGGTAATCAAATGCAGATGCAATGCAGTAGAAGGGGGTAAAGACAATATATTACTACAATTATATGAAATTGAGTAGGTAATACTAAGAACAGAATATTAGTAGCATGACCGAAAATAAAACAGCCGCTGTGTCAAATAACATAACAATTGTCTCAAATACAGGAAAAAAAAACTCCTACGCCATCATTAGCCGTTTTGACTTATTGCTGTCTTTAAAAAAAATGTTGCCCATTTCTTTCGAATTGTGGTGATGATGTCGATGTCCAACGGTGTGTCATTAGCAAACCATTGCAAGTATTCATAATTGTAAGTTAGTACTGCAAATATAAAAATTCAGTTCCAATTGTACTGAAGTTTATGCATACCATGGACCAGTCACTCTTTATGTCGTTGGTTATGATGTTCCAGATCCAATGCATTATGTAATATCCACATTCATAACAGCCGGTTTGAACGTGACTCTACATATGGAAAACATTTGAACATCGTATACATTACATAAGTTCATGACTTAACTAGACAACACTAACGCATGGTACATAGCTGACTTACCTTTACTTCAATCCACTTAGGTGCAACTGCCTTAGTTTCAGGAGACAAGGTCTTCTTCAATTTTGTCATTACACTGCTTTTAAAAAAGCACATCAACGCATATACAACAAAATGTCAATCAATAATGACCATTAAAGAAGGCTTGTAAAAAGTTATATGGTATGAGATAACCTATTAATTGTAGCTTTGATATGCATATCAGGTTTCCTACGCAAAGAACAGAACCAAACAACAACATGTTGCCTAGGACACAAAATTACGAGTTGCCAATGTGCCCTGCATGTCATTCACATTAGATACGTATACACCCAAACATCATTTGAAGTATGTTTGTTAAATAGCACTTACTGATGGAAGTAAGGTCCAATGTACACCTCTCGGTCAGATTCCTTAAGCCATCTTTCAAGATATTGTTCGCATTCGCTACGTCTATCCTTTGAACAAACCAACGACTGTGGCTCAAGGAATGCATACATGAAACCTTGACTGAATATCTGACTCCACTCATGCATATACCTATTCACATGATTTGAAAGTATTGTAGTGGATCATGATATAGAATGAATGAGGAATAAATAAATGAAGGATTTCACTTACATTAACCATAATTGTATGACAGATATGTTCAGACTTTTGTCTCCTACTATTATTTCAGTAACATCTGAATATGTGATGAATATCGATGTAGATGCATCTACAATTCCAAGAAAGCTCCCATCAAAGCTGATTTCAAGTGGCTTGTCGTAAATATCAAAACTGTACTTCATCAATCCACGCAACGGATCATCTGCGTCCACATTAGCCGGCTTCGGCACATGTGCATCCTCGTTGTGTGGAATACTTTGTGGATGCTACATGGTTAATGAAAGTGGGTGAGTATTTGTACTGTAATCTATGAATGTTTTACTTTACGTATGTCAAATCAAACATGTTACCTCATCTAATACAGCTTTCACAAGGTGTGTGGGCCAAGCTACAAATGTATAGACGGCCTGCTTCACATATTGTATTTCTGAGGTGGCATATGGGACCTCAGCCTCAGGATCAATAACTGTTTCTACACTTACCCTGACAACATCATCTGCATATGCCACTGTGTGTATGATTGAATCCCCCTCCATTATTTTCCCCATGGCCACCAACCTTAAATGAACCATAAACAAAGCTTGTTTTAATGCATATAAAACACAAACTAAACCATGAACAAAACACAAACCAAACCTAACAATTACAGCTGCAAGAAAAAACAAAACTCCGATTCAATTGTAAGTAAGGTAATATTTCTACAAACCTTTGTGTACCATCGTTACGCTGCACAAACAGTCCCATCAATGGTATGGCATCAGCATGATGTTCTTGTGAAGCCTGCGCATTGGTAACAACATTACTTCCCTGTGTGCTGACACGCGCACCTAGTTGTTGTATGTCCGGCTGAATTTGGAGTGCCTCTTGGGATCCTTTATTTGACAACTCTTTTTTAATAGCCTCTTTCAATGCATTGGTCATTATTTCCAAGCTCCTTCTATTTTCCTCTTCTAGCTGAGTCCTCAATTCTTCCCTAATCTGGCCAGTCATGTCTTCCCTAAGCCTTGCAACAACTTCATCTAGTTGTTGTTGGCTGATGGACGTGGACGAGCTGCTGCATGTCCTTGATGCCCTTCCGTAGTACTGAGTAATAGTCACACCTGAGCCTGCTGCCCGAACGCGACCCCCATGGTCAGGTCGGCCAATGGCAGTGTTCAGTATGTCTTGCCGACCATGGGGTACAAACGAACCCTGCGTTACCTGCTCTTCTAAGGAGTCCTACACAAAACAAGTGACACAAAAATACACAACGTGCAGTCATTTTCATTACAAAATACTTAAACATATGAACATTGCAACATATTGGTGAACTTACTATTTTATCTGCAATTTCCTGTGCGGAGTCAGATGTCATATTGCCAACAGCCCTGGTCCGAGCAACCTTCCACTTAACATGCCTTTTTATTGGGGATGGGGGTTCATCAACACTTGCTGGATTTTCACTCAACAATGCTTCCTCTTGTATCCTTTTTCGTTTCTGGTCTAACTATTTCTTCTCAAGCAAATCATATCCCCCACGTGAAAGTACGTGAGGGCAGTCGTTGTGTTTTTGAATTGATTGTGCTCGTTTCCTAATACCCTGTAATGTGACATACATAATTGCGGAGATTTTTTTGAAATTAAAATAATCAAATTGGTAAAAAAAAAAATTCATTTGAAGTTACCATAAACAGATTCAACTAACCTCCCAGTTAGGTGTCAGGCGGGTTTCTTCAAATTGTTTCCACGCTTCAGGATCTAGTCCATATTTTGTCACAACATCCTGTGTTTGTTGACCTTCAGTCTTAGCAAACACAAATTTGCTAGTCAATGTGGACTTAAATTGCCGCCATCTCGTCTCTACTGTTGACATAACCTTCGTCTTCACCTTCGTAGCTTCTGCGATATCAAACTTTGCCTACATAAATACATTAGTCAAAATTTGTGGAAAAAGGTAGCCAAATGTATATTATTATACAATACTAGCAATCAACAATTTAATGACAATGTTCTGCCACAATACCCCCAGTAAAGCAAAACCATCCAATCAGCATATAATGTAAGTTTACCATGCAGTCACAGCCATCAAATTTAACATCCAAATTGAAGAAATAATAAATGAAAAAAAAATTGTGACACTCACTAATAACAGTTATTGCCTTAAAGTATGAATTCGTAGAAAAACTTGTTTTCATGGTTTGTTAAGAACATGCTTCAGCCTTCGCACAAATTGAGTTTTTATCAATGATGTTAGTGATAATCCATGTACATTGATAATTCTTAAGTAATTTGAAATCATTACTAAAACATTGATTTCCCATGTTTTTTGCACAGTACTAAAAACAACAGAGTAATAATCAAAACTTATGGCATACGCAGATTATTCACTAGTAAAACAAAAGAAAAGTCGGTGCAGGTGATTAGTGAATTCATCTTCCAACTATGCAGATACTATTTGCTGTTTTCCAAAATTTGGGTGCTAGAATTTCATGGTTCAATCACAAATTACCTTTATGCTGATGTTGTTATCACAAATTACCAACTATGCATTATAATTAATTTGTGGACATCATACCACCTATTTAACACCTAACATCTAATTAAATATTGAGATACATGGTTAAAAAATATAAATATAATAAATTATATGATGTGATAGAAGAAGAAACAAAATATAGTCAAAGTGTTTAAAATAGAAGAATACCTACCTTTTATTACAAATTTAAAAAAATATGAAGAGGTATTTATCTCTCACAAGGCGACAAAAAAGGTCTGAATGTATGCTGTAAGAGGTATTTACGTTTGATGCCTAATTATCTCAGAAGAAACATGTCTTAAATTAATTCAAAATCTTACGTAAAATAAGCCAAGAAATTGACAGATCAAAAAACGAAAAGCTGGTAACAGAATTGCAAAAAAAAGGACCAGCATTGCTAGTATTGAAAATTTTATTTCAGCTATGTACAAACAGGTTATTCAACCAAGAAGCAATGTGCCCTTCAATCCAAAAACTTACTAAAAATGAATCTGAAATCCACAAATAATGCACTAACAACAAATCTACACATTTTGCAAGCAAGGAAAGTTCACAAGCCTAGGCATCATCACTCCAATCAAATGTCTCAGCAATTAACTTCAAACTAGATAAGCTCAGCAGCAACAGAATTAAAATTCTTCGAATTCGAAGCAGAAACCCCATCCTGTTTCGAAGTAGTCTCACTCTGACCTAAAATGTGGAATATCTTTCACTCCCAAACCTGCTGGAGCTACCAGATACTTGTTCAGCTGAATTAGAGCTATGTTCCGTCCCATCAACATCTCTAAGAAATTCAGGCTCCTTAGTGGTAACCATGAAGGCCATCAAGTTGCGGCTGAACCCCAAATCAGAATACACCCTCAAGGCATCCTAGATATGAAAATAGATACTACTAGATATAGCAGTGGCAGAACATAAAAAAAAACTGATATATTGAATAATATCACAATAAAGCACCCATATATATGTTCATATCCTCTACTGTCAAATCAGACAAAGAACTCATATGACTGTGTCTCATTCCTTATGCAGTAGCCATAAAGCCAAATGAAAACAAGCTAAGACTAAGACCTAATGATTTCAAAAAATAATACATTAAAGTACATGCTTCTTTTACTTATTTTGACAGTCTCATGCTATGATATATAAACATATTATGTATAAACATAATATTTTGATAGTCTCATGCTTCCTTCATTTTTTATTTGCCATTCAGCTACACATGTTTTATTTTTGTATCCTTATACAAATTAAAGGAATTGTAATTAAAAATGTATGTGCCTGGTAAAATAATTGCTGCAATGGCATGTTGAAGAGTTAAACAGTATCAGAGGCAAAGAAGTTAACATAGACAATCAAAGGCTTGAGAAGGGAGATTATAGTGAAGTCAAATGAATCACTGCAGCCCAGGTCTAATTCTAATTCTTAATTATGCCAGGGAGATTATAGTGAAGTCAAAGGAATCACTGCAGCACATGTTAAAAAATTGTCTTATTATAAATTTATTAATATTTATAAAATTAAGTTAAAATTGAAAATGATAGGTATCATAATTTGTGATTAGCAAGTACTTTATATTATCAGTAGATCACCTTTAAATTCATATTTATATTTAAAAAACGACCTAAGTAGATTAACAAAATTAGATATTGAAGTAAAATTGTAATTAAAAAAATACCACATAATTTAAAAGTTACATTTTAAATTACTTGTTTAGCTGTTATTCCTTATGGTTCGAGTAATAATAACGATAACAATTCAGCCTGAATTGTTTCAGATTAATTTTCTTTTTTGCAGAAAACAAATACGGGAACGAGTAACAATTTGAAGGTTGTACATTCAGGAACTAAAGAATTCAAAATAGCTAGTAATAAGAGGGATTTGTTTTTGGGATTTTCTGAGCACCAATAGCGGGTACGCTAGAAGCTTGCACTTGAGGAGGGAAGCATATTGGCAGCTAATGAACAACTTTCTTAACTATTTGCCGTTCAGATTTGACTGTTTCTTTTGGTAATATGTAAATATAAATAGTATAAGGCTATGGCTTATGGACATGGTCTTTTTGACCCCTAACAATCTTAGAAGTCAATATAGACCATGTTTTTACGCCATAGCTTATACTATTGTGATGTACATATTAACAAGAAGAACCAGGAAAGTTTGAAGGACAAGTAGTTAAGAAAGTTGTTCATTATCTACAAACATCCTTCCCTCCTCAAGTGCAAGCTTCTTGCGTAGCCGCTCTTGGTGCTGAGAAAATCCCAAAAACAATTCCCTCTTATTACTAGCTATTTTGAATTCTTTAGTTCCTGAATGTACAACTTTCAAATTGTTACTCGTTCCCCTCTTTGTTTTATGCAAAAAATGAAATCAATATCAAACAAAACATGCATACAATTGTCATCGTTATTGCTACTTGAACCATTTGGATGACAGAGCCTGAGGAGATCACAAAGGAGGAGTATTATGCTTTCTACAAGAGTCTCACCAATGACTGGAAGAGCATTTGCCTATGAAGCACTTCTCAGGTGAGGGACACTTGGACTTTAAGCCTATCCTCTTTGTTCCTAAGAGGGCACCTTTTGACAAGTTGACACAAGGAAGAAGCCTAACAATATTCAGCTTGGTGTGATTTAAACAAGGAAATAACTTAAGACTTGCAATTGTAACTTACCTCTTCATCTCTTTTATGTTAAAGTTGTTGACAATGTGCATGGCACAATAAACAAGGAAATAACTTCTGCCTGCTCGTACAAAGATGCTGCTTCCAAGGATTATGCAGACGAATTTGTGATGTCCCCAGCACAAACTGCTAGACATGAATTTTTAGCATGCTAAAAATTCTCCTACCCCACCCCAGCAACTGCAAGATTTAAGTTCTATTGGAACAGTAAATACAGGGCTGAAAACTGTAAATAAGACTGATAAACTTGTGCACCTTATGAAGATTTTAGTTTCTAACATTCTGTTCAATACTAAATTTCATATACCAGAAGTTAGGTTTGACTAATCTTTCTGGATTCTATATGGTGAGGATGACCAAGTAACTGTTAAATCAATCAGCAAGCAACTCCATGATGTGGTGTGGACTCGAGCTTAGATAAGACACTACAGCTGTATACATGAATATGTTGTATGTTTCTATTGCAGGTAGAGACACCTGAAAATTTGAAGTTTGTGTTCTCAGACAATATCAATGACCTTAGAAATATTGGATAGAAAGTAGAAATAATAAAACAAGGATTTGTTTCTTTGCTGACCCAAATAATGTCTTCGAAGAGGCCAAAGAAGTCTTGTTTGGGAAATATTTTTGGAAGGCCCTTTCAATAATTGTTATTTGATTAATTTCATGTTTGTTCTCTAAGTTCTCTTATACCATTTGAAGCCAGAGAAAATCTCAAGTAAACTTTTGTTTTGCAAACTTTAGCTTCCTTGTCTCAGATAACAGAAACATATCCTTAAGTTACTCAAGCAGATTGGCATAATTTACTTGAAGCAGACTAATCAATTCAAGATACAAGTAACTTTTGCCAAGCTTAAAATTAAATTATGTGGGAGCAGAAACAAAGTTAATTTTTGAAACAAAAGAGGCTAAGAGGTTTGAAAGTAAGATTTTAATAGTGCATTATCTAACAATCAACAGTATTTCTAATTAAGCAAAGGGTACTTGCATGATAGTACCATAATACAGGTATTAAAGATTTGAAGAAATTTAATGAGGCCTTGCTGGGCAAATGGGTCTGGGAATTGGCGACTAATCAGAATCACTTTTGGGCCAGAATTGTAATGTCCAAGTATGGTGGCTGGAATGCTCTGATTCATGGCAGAAACTCCACAGCTTTCTCTAACTGGTGGAAGGACTTAAAATCTATTTTCCAGCAGCAGCACACTAATAGGCTGTCCAATAATTTGTGTTGAAAGTTGGGTAATGGGGCTAAAATCAGGTTCTGGAAGGATAAATGGAGGGAGGATGATTTAACTCTTCAAGAAAAATACCCTAGTTTGTATCAAGTGAGCTACCAGCAGGATTCTTCTATCAGCCTAATGGGAATTCTTGTTAATAATAAATGGGAATGGAGGATGCAATGGAGGAGAAACTTCTTTGACCATGAAATCGATATGGTAGAAGCCTTTATGGATGAGATTGATGCTGTCCAGATTTACCCAACCAGTATGGACTCCCTTATTTGGAAGGCTGATCCTAGTGGAGCCTATTCCACAAAGTCAGCCTACAATATCCTCAAGAATGATGGCAGATCTGTTAATGACGACAGAGCTTTTAAGATTATTTGGAATCTGAAAATCCCCCCAAGAGCAATTTCCTTCTGTTGGAGAATTTTCAGAAACAGATTGCCTACTAAGGCTAACTTGAGGAAGAGACACATCACTTTGCCTTCGTATAGGTGCCCGTTATGTGATAGTGAAGAGGAAGATATTGGCCACATCATGTTCTCATGCAGAATCACTAGGAATTTATGGTGGGAGGCTTTGAGATGGGTCAATAGAGTGGGCCCTTTCCCCATTGAACCTAAAAATCATTTTATGCAATTCTCTCATTGGAATCGCAAAAGCTTTATAGACAATAGATGGGAGGTGTTTTGGATAGCCCTCTCTATGACTATTTGGAAGCATAGAAATGTCTTGGTTTTAAAAAACCAGACTTTCAATCCTGAAAAAGTGATGGACGAAGCTCTATTCCATACTTGGTCATGGTTAAAAGGAATAGACAAAGACTTTCATATTCATTTTAACCAATGGTCTAGCAGCTTGCAAGAGGAACTGTCCTAGGGGGGTTTTCTCTGTTCTTTATTTTTAGCTGTTGGGTGCTTTGTTCTACTGTAGTGGGGTTTGGCAATTCTATGCCTTTGTAACCATATAATACTACATTATTTTTGCTGTGCAAAAAAAAACAATTTTTGCACTATTCCCAGTACAGCAAACTGATATGGGAACATATATAAGAAAATCTGGAAGTTGAAAGACAAAGATTTTAATACGAGCTTCATATAATGATAAGGATGATAATAAATATTGATACAAAAATGCATAATAATAAATTATTTAATAACTCATTTTCAGTACCTTCATATATGATAAGGATGAATACTAGAGTAATTTTCTTTGCACAGCTTCAGGTTTTGTTCTCAGATGTGCTTAACGTTATTAACCTTAATTTGGACTTTCTTTTGAAAACATATTAAAAATATTATTATTTAAAGCGTGTTTTAAAACATTTGATTTTATTGTAAATTTTTCAAACACAAAATAGTTTGTTAATATAAAAACATTATACTTACACAAGATTAAGTATTAACTGTGTGATAATCTCTTTTTCTGGTACCACTGCTACTGGTTCTCTTATTAATAATATATATATTTTCAGCCTTCCAAAAAAAAAACTGTGTGATAAAAATGCTATTAAGTATTAACTGAGTTTGTATAATTCTAAGTGTCTGTAAAAAACAAAAAAGAAAAGAAGTTCCTATTAATCATAATATTTGGAGGGCCACTGGATTATGTGGATTGGAAAGCAATGCTTTATTTGGCGGTGCAAGTGGGTGGGCAGCTATTTTCATAGTTTTAGGAAATTTGGGATGTTTACAGTGATACAAATCAATTTATTCCATACAAAAATAGTATAACATAAAAATCAAACTTATGGTTACATTAGCATAAAAAATAATATGCATTACCCTATTAAGTATTTAAGGATAAAAATACTACCCCTGCTCCCTAACACAAAACCCATGCCAATTTTCATTTGTTTAAGTTATCAATTTAAATTTGTGAACTTATTATACACATGATTTGTTCTGGTCTCTAACTTTGATCTGCCAATATTTGTTCTCAACCTCATCTAACTAACTAATATTCATGTTTAAAATAAAAACTGCCCTTGTGCTGTTCTTTACAAATATAAGAGTCTAGGATAGTGATTAACTATTCAAATAAAGGACAAGTCATTTAAAATAAAGGGCATCAAACACATGTAGAGATTATAAAGGACAACTATTTGTTATAGTCAATTATGTTTTTAACAGAAAAATTGATTCTTAATTCAAATATTGTAATTGGTATGAAGGACTTACTAGAATGTCATTCCACACAATCTCCTTTAGCGTTTCAGGTACGTCTTTCCAATTATTGTGGATAATGGGAACCTTTTCTCGCGCCACTACGCCTAGGTAGCTGTGGAACTTTTCACGCATCGGTCCGGATGCTCTCCCGGTAGCGGGATCCACATAAACAGCCGGTCTGGGCTGATCCACGGTTCTTAATGTCAATGTTCTCAGCCGTGTCGTTGTTCTACTCCTCTTGGAAGTCGCCTCTGATTGACCGTCGGACTGTGGAGGAGACGTCGGATCTGTGGCCATGATCCTGTAAATAAAATACACAATTAATATTAACGATTACATTTAGACATTAACAAAAGCAAAGGCGTAATACTAACATAATCATTATATTTACACATTAAACAAAGCATTACTTTCGCACTCAGCCTGTAGGGATGTTTTCCCATAGACCTTCATCATGATCTACACGATTTGCATGTCCATCATCCGCTTCATCAGCTTCATTCATTGAAGGCAATTGTTTTGAAAAACCAGACATTTGACCAATGTCAAGGGTTGACTCATCATTATGGTAATTCATTCCACTTGGTCTTCCTTGTAGAGCCACAGACAAACTTGAATTACATGGATCTTGTACATAGAAAACTTGTCTGGCTTGTGCTGCCATAATGAAAGGTTCGTCTATATATGCCACCTTACTAAGGTCTACCAAAGTAAATCCCAATGGATCTTGAAACACACCCGTTGTCCCGTTCACCCGCTGACACTTAAAAACAGGCACTCTAAATGATGTATAATCAACCTCCCAAATTTCTTGAATGACACCAAAGTAAGACATGGATGCTCGAATGGGGTTGTTATCCGATGTACTGGAAAAGTGCTCCGAAGCAGCATCAACACAGACCCCACTGTTTTGTACCGAACTTTTATCATCTTGGGACTTTGTGTAGAATGAATAATTGTTAATGTCATACCCCTTCCATGTAGGGACATTCAAATTTGGGCCAATGGCTAACAATGTCAGTCGTCTGGAAACACTTTTATCAGCAAGTATTGTTTGTCTAAACCAATTTATGAAAGTTTTGTTGTGCTCTTGCAATACCCTCATCATGTTCATTTTGGGGTGACTATCTCTAACGTGCTTTTTGTGAGCCTCTATGTACGGAAACACCTCTGTTGTGTTGTTTAATATATACAAATGTGCTTGTGACACGTCATGTCTAGTCATTGTCACAACATTGTATCCACGAGTACCCTTGCCGGCTATTGGCTGGTCATGCCGGGATGCAGGAACACCGACAGGTTTCAATGAGTCAATGTACTGTGAGGCAAACTCAATGCATTCTTCAGCAACGTATCTTTCCACTATTGAGGCCTCTGGTCGATGTCGATTCTTCGTATAACCCTTTAAGACCTTCATGTACCGCTCAACTGGATACATCCATCTAAAATACGTAGGACCACAACACCTTATTTCCCTTACCAGATGAACAACTAAGTGTACCATAATGTCAAAAAATGAAGGAGGGAAAAACATCTCCATTTGACAAAGGACAACGACAACCTCATCTTCCAAAGCATCCAACTGTTTAGGGTCAATGACCTTGGCACATATAGCATTAAAAATGAAACACAAGCGACTGATTGCAACACGGACCTTCTCAGGCAATGTTCCGCGGATTGCAACAGGAAAAAGTTGTTGCATTAACACATGACAATCATGTGATTTCAAGCCAACCAACTTAAGCTCATTCACAGACACAAGACTCTTGATGTTTGATGAGTAGCCTTGTGGGACTTTGATATTACGCAAGCATTCACAAAACTTCTCTTTTCAGCTGTTGACATTGTGTAACAGGCTGGGGGCAGATATGTCCTATTACCTTTTGAGATAGGATGCAACACCTGACGTATACCCATGTCAACCAAGTCTTGACGACACTTGAAACCATCCTTTGTCTTGCCTTTAATATTTAGGAGGGTCCCAATTAAAGAATCACAAACATTTTTCTCGACATGCATGACGTCTATACAATGCCTAACATGATGATCGGGCCAGTACGAAAGATCAAAGAAAATAGACTTCTTTTTTCACATGTTTGAAGTGGATGATGGTTTTTTTTGGGACTTGCCGAACATATTTACGACATCCTTGACCCACTGATATACTTCATCGCTAGTTAATGGATTTGGCGCGGTTTCATGTTCTTGACTTCCATCGAATGCCTTCTTCAATCGTCGATACGGATGATACTGTTTGAGAAATCTTCGATGCCTAGTATACACAGTCTTCTTTCCATGTTTAAGTTGGCAGAAACTTGTATTCTGCTCACATATAGGACATGCGTGATGTCCTTTGACACTATATCTACTTAAATTTCCGTAGGCTGGAAAGTCATTGATGGTACAAAAAACCATTGCACGCAACTTGAAAGCATGCTGCAAATTTGCGTCCCATACATCAACCCCTTCATCCCACAATTTCCGCAAATCGTCAATTAACGGTCTTAGATATACGTCAATATCATTACCTGGTTGTCTTGGACCAGCTATCATCATACTCAGCATAACATACTTTCGCTTCATGCACAACCACGGAGGGAGATTATAAATGAACAGAAAAACGGGCCACGAGCTATGGTTAGTAGTTAAGGTTCCAAATGGGTTCATTCGTTCCGTTGCAAGACCAAGCCTTAAATTTCTAGGCTTGGCCCCAAATTCAGGATACAGACGATCAATTGCCTTCCATTGCGGGCTATCTGTAGGATGTCGCATCAATCCATCTGATTTTCTGGTATTTGCATGCCATATAAGGTTCTTTGCATCTTCCCCATTAGCAAACAACCGCTTAAACCTTGGTATTATTGGGAGATACCAACACACCTTTGCTGGACGGTGGTCGGCGTCTGAGACTAGTACAGTAGAATCTCCGTTGGTCGGTCTGTACCGAGAAACCCCATACACAGGGCAGTAATCTAGTTCAGCAAAATCATCTCTGTACAAAATGCAGTCATTACAACATGCATGAATTTTTTCGTACTGCATCCCAACTGGACATAAAATCTTCTTTGCTTGGTAGTGATTCTTTGGCAAGACGTTATCAGCAGGAAGGATGTTTGTCAACAACATCAGCAACTCACTAAAACTCTTGTCACTCCACCCAAATCGAGCCTTCAAGTTAACCAGAGCTAACACAGCTGACAATTTTGTGAAAGATATGCAGCCGGAATACAAAGGCATTTTTGAATCAACTTCTATGTTGTCATACAACGCTGCATGTGCCTCTTCAAACCCCTCTTGCCCAAGATCGCGAATCATTTCTTCTATAGGATTTCCGTTGTCTGTAGTAACATCGTCAGCCTGTGACATGTCAGCTGTATCGAGGGATTCCCCATGCCATATCCACTTTGTGTAGCTACGAATTATTCCCTCACAAATAAGATGAGTTCTTATGTCATCAATTGTTTGGTGCCTCCCATTTCCACACTTCACACATGGACAAAAAAATTTTCCCCACATAGGTTGCGCTTTACTTTGAGCAAACAGCAAAAACTCTTCAACACCATTCTCGTACTCTTCAGTTATACGTGATGCGTTCATCCAACTTCGATCCATGTTACACCTTCTATGTCAAACGTTAGTGGCTTAGGGGTTACTTGACATGCATCACAAGCATAGAGCACCAATTGCAGTAGAAAACACACCAGAACTGCACCTTTTGTACAAAACGCTGCAGTGGAAAACACATTAGCAATTGCAGTTAGTTGGACCAGCAATGCTAACAAGTAAAATGGTGCATGGCTGTTTCAAGGGATTCGACATTTTTCAGTTTGTTGGCCTCTATTACCAATGCTTATAAGAAAAAATCAAGAAAAACTGCACAAACGACGACATCGAAATTTAATGACGAAAGTGGTGCAATTGAAATTCAACATCATTTTTTAAACATTTATAAAATCAAATCAGCTGAATTTGGGAAAAATAATCTATGTCAAAGTAGCTGATTTCTGGTGGTAGAAGAAATTTCACTTCCCAATGGTGGCAGGATTTAAAGAGTATCTTTCAGCAGCAACACAATAACTGCTTTAATGATAATTTAAAGTGGAGGGTGGGTACGGGGTCCAATATTAGTTTGCGGAACGATTTATGGCTGGAGGACAACTGTAATATCCAAGGAAAGTATCCCCAATTATATGTAATAAGTAAACAGCAAAATTCTCTAATTAATTCTATGGGAGAATTTGTGGAGGGCAGATGGGAATGGAAGTTATCTTGGAGAAGGGACTTTTTTGACTATGAAATACAAATGGCAGCTGACTTTGTAGAGCAGATTGATTCTGGTCACATACACCAATCCAGCAGGGATATTCTGTGGTGGAAGCCAGATCCTAATGGTTTATTTTCAACAAGATCTGCTTACAAGGTGCTGTAGGGGGCTCATCATAGTGTTAGTCAAGACAATGTTCTAAACACCATGTGGAAACTGAAAATTCCTCCAAAAGTGAGTGCTTTTTCGTGGAGACTCCTCAAGAATAGACTCCCTTCTAGGGACAATCTTAGAAAGAGACAGGTCACAATGCCTTCTTATAGTTTCCCTCTTTGCGATCATGAAGAAGAATCGATTAATCATCTTATTTTCAACTGTACAATGACAAGGAGACTTTGGTGGGAGCCTTTGAGATGGGTTAATAGAGTGGGTCCTTTTTCCACAGACCCAAAGAACCACTTTTTGCAATTCACTCAATGGAACAACAAAGCTAGTATAAACAATAGATGGAAATTTCTGTGGTTAGCTCTATCCTTCTTCGTCTGGCATCATAGAAATGCTATGATTTTCAAGAACCAGCCGTTTGATCCTGAAAAGGTTATCGATGATACCTTGTTCCACACTTGGTCTTGGTTAAAATGTGCAGAGAAGGACTACACCAGGGACTACACCATCCATATGTAGCAGTTGCATGTGGAGGTCAAGACCAGGTTGTCTCGTGAACGAGAACTCCATTAGCCATCTTCCAGCGGTCAATGACATGGTGTGCATGCAAGGGGACTGGAGAAATTTGAACACCTTGCAATACATGTTCTGGGGGTGGTCGGGTAAGGACATAAAAAGGCGGAGATGAAGAGATTTATTGTAGAATATTTCAGTACACCTAGTACTGAATTTTATACATAATATATTTGATTTTTGCCTTGCAAAAAAACAACAAAGGAAGGGTAAATGTTGACACCTCTTCCAAGAGGTGCAGCATACATGTACTTAAGTTATGGGGTGTAGCTGGTCCACAATACCATCCTCAAATTCAACCACAATTGGGGTTAATTTATACTTGTTCCTATAGTACCTATGGTACTCTCGTAATTGTATGATATTGGCACAAAAAGACATAATAAACATCATACCAGACAGCTCAAAAGAACAATTACACGGCATGAATATGAAGGCATTAAACGAATACATGTTTTCAGGCATCATACATGTTTGTGATTTGTGGAATTTCAAAAACATATTTTAAACTATTACTAGAAACAATAAACACACCTGCAAATAATGAAAGGAGTTCTTTGGTGATTCTTTGGTGCCTGATTCAGCCTGAAAAATAATAACACTTTGGTCAATCAACCGCTTCTATGACAAACATTTGTGTAATATGTAGAAAATAATTTGTGGCAATCAACTTGATATGATACAGAATTAAATTGCAAGGCATTTACTAAAGAAAGCAGTGAAGATAGAGTTCCAACAGTCATATATAAAGCTCAAATCATGGAAGAAGGTCTTCACTACATCATATTCTTTCTAGCTATATAAAGCTGAAATCATCATTGCAAGACAGGAATATATAATTAAGAAATGGCTCCAAAAAAAAATTAGTGTAAATTTTGAAATGGAAATGTTCCAATATGATCTGATTTGTATTGTAGAAATTAGTGTCCTAGCATTTGGATGGAATCTCTATGCCCTTGCCCTGTTTCATTTGACATGTACTTAGATTTTGCTTTCCTTTATTGAATCTGATATCGCAACATCATATCTTGGCATCTACAAATTACAGCTAGCATTTGGATGATGCTCTGCTTTTACTTTGGTCATGGCTCAAGTCCAACGAGAAAGATTTTACACTTCACTTTAATCAATGGTCTTCCAATGTAACACTAGGTTTCTGTACTTAGCTTGGGAGTATGGGGGCTGGACTTTTGTAGCATGGGTTAGGTAGCAGGGTGCTATGGTGCTGGCTTTGTTCCTACTAATAATCATAGGAACCAGCTGGCCCCTAAAATTTGTAACTTCAGTACCACTGGTACTCATTATTAATATCATATCTATGTTTGCTGACAAAAAAAAAATTAAAAGAAACTATTTGTGTAAATTTTTAATATGATTAAGCATATAATGTAATATAAATTACTTAATTTATATCTATAAATTTCATAATAGTGGTTATTCCACTATCTACTATCCTACTATACCAGTTTTGGGGTGAAATGCTCTGCATCTGTATTCAGGAATTGATAATGATGCATACAACTCTCATTGACCATATTAGCCCAGAAAGGGAGCTTGGACTAGCCTAGCCTGAGTCTAAAGGGTGAAGGTTCCATGTGATGGCGTTAAACTGGTGGTATATTGATGGAAAATTTAATGGGATCTTAAATTGTGACCAGTCCTGATATCAATTGGTGGGAGGTATTGGTTTGATTGACTTAGGGATATTGTTGAAAATCAACCTATTGTTCATATGGAATTAGAGGTCAATTTGTTTTTTTAATAGGGCAGAAACATTTATCAGGCTGGAGGGGTAGAGAAGTGAATGTGCAACGGGATGGGTTGAGGTTGAGTATATCTTGGATTCTATATCCAGATGATGCAAAGGCCCAAGCTGTTCACTGAACAGAGGCAATGGAGCCTGATAGGGGGGCACATCAGGTTTGACTGAGTTATATCCGAGTGCCATGGTACACAGTCCTTGAAGCTCTGAACACAGATGGAGCTTCATAAAGGGCCACATCATGCTTAGTCAAGACATATCTGGACGGTACACTAATCAAATGGTTTTTTTTGCCTAAAATACCAGAGAATGGAGTTCTTGCTCATAGTAATGCCACCAAAAATAAGAATCCAAGGAATGTAATTAGAAACCTTGGAACAAACACCCCCTTAGATATTGGGAAAAAACCTCTAACAAATGAATGAAATTAGAAACCAAGGAATATCTATTTTTCCTTGATTAGTAATATCAGCCTGTAGAGATTATAAAATTTGATTGCATCATACAAAGAAGGATTGGTGTAACAGAAAAGTGCAAGAATGAAAGCTTTCCGAACCAAATTCTCATACAAGGATGTGAGAAAATGGGCTTCAAAGTAGAGTCTGTGGCTATAAATTCCTCAGCAGATGACTATTGTGGTTCATGCTGTTATGGTTGCAGAACAGGAGATGAGAAGGGAACTGACTCCACTTGGTTGGTTGATTCTGTAGGCAATGGTGCAGTGATCCTCATTGGATGTAAAGCTGAGAGATTCATACTTGAAAATGTAAAGAATGGAATGAAGAAAAAGAAGTGCTTAGGAGTGATTGCTGCAGCAAGTTGGAGGACTAAGGTAAGAAAGAAACTCCAAATTCAATACAAGGTAACCATCTCAGCATGTGGCTTTCTCAAGACTCGTCCTCTAATGATTTCTAGTGGACTAGTATGCTACGAAGACATAATTTGCACCAAGAAAATAATTAACTAGAAACTAAAAGTTTGCAGTGCAAACCTCCTATCATTTATGCTAAAACACACTGCATTATCCCATCTTCGCGATGAGTCCATGACAACTAAGAATATAGTGAGATTTCAACTCATGTAAGCAGACAAGAATAGACTATAGTCACTGTTTACATTATTTCCTGTTCATATAAATTTCTCGTTAAATATTTAAAGAAAAGGAAAATACTAAACTAGAGCTATTCACCAAAATAAATTTGTATATATAAATAACAATAATAAAGAAAATCATTAAGGATTACGTTGTTTATGCCCCTCAATAACTAAAAATTTTCAAATTGAAATTCTGTATTTTGTTTCAATTATTTAAATTATTAATAATTGGGAAATAAATAATTTTAAATAATATTAAAAATGTTGTAAGGAATATATGTAGTGGGAGAGCTATTTTTAAATGACTGTGAGTAAAAATAGTAGGCTTAAATATATTTTTGATTCCTGATAAATATCTGATTTTGCGTTTACTCTTTAATAAATTTGTATTTTGCGTTGAGTTCTTAATGAAAAAAATAATTTTATTTTGACCCTTAACACTTATTCTTAGTTCCTAATAAATTAGTAAATTTTGTATTTACTCCTTAATAAAAAAAATTTATTTGTTATTAGTCGACACTAAAAAAAATTTATTATTTTATTATGGAGTAAATACAAATTAACTAATTTATGAGAGACTAAAACAAAATATCAAAAATAAAATATAAAATTGTTATTTTAGTAACGACTCAGCGTAAACCAAAAATTCATTAGAGACCAAAGAGAAAAATGAAATACTTATTAGAAATCAAAAGCCAAAATAGTAAATTTCCTTCACTTGTATGATTTAATTAATTTATGATATTTAAAATTTATAATAATATTTTGAATAATATGTAAATATAAATAACAATTAATTATATGAAAACTATTAAAATTAAATATTATTTAAAATAAAATAATTAATATTTTATTCTTTAATAGACAATTCATATTTCATTAGTAATTTTGTTACATGAGTTGCTAAAGGTGTTTATTAGCAATATCTTCTACTTGCGAGAGAAAAACATACTAATTGTTATATTTTGTAACATAAGTATTTTTTTTTCTTAACATATTCATACAACATTAATTGATCATAGAAAAAATATATTAATTGTAATAAATATCTACAAAAATGATATTTTTCAAAAAAATTCAATCAGTCTTTCATTGAGGGTTTCTAATGATATTAATATTGCTTGTTGTAAGTATATTAAAATTAAAAACTATAAAATAAAATAAAATTTTCATTGTTATTAATCAACACATTAAAAAATAGAAATTACATATTATAAATTAATCAAGTAGAAACACATGTGACAAACATGTCTACTAAAATGAATATCTCTACACATGAGAAGGTTATTAAATAGACCTCACTTTGAATTTCAATCAATAAATAATTTTTTTGTAAATATAAAAAAGCAAAAAAAAATCACTTAAATATTATATATTTTAAAATCTAAAACTTTCATGTTCTTCCAAAGAATTTGCTAGACACTAGAGAAAGCACCACCAACCAATCTCTATTTGATTTCAAATCATGAAGGTGGCCATTGCATATGGAGAAGATACGGGGAAAATTCTAAAGTGTATCCTGAAAAGCTTTGAATTGGTCTCTGGTCTTAAGATAAACTACAATAAGAGCAAATTTGGGTGTTTGGGCAAATCGGAGGACTGGTGTAGGGAGGCAGCATCTTCTCTCAATTGTAGTCAAATGGATATTCCATTCTCTTACCTTGGAATTCCTGTAGGGGTGAGCTCTAAAAATAGGTCTGTGTGGCAGCCCATTATTAGCAAATGCGAGGCTAAACTTACAAAATGAAAGCAAAGAAATCTATCTATGGGGGGTAGAATAACCCTCATTAATTCAGTCTTAACAGCCTTACCCATTTATTTGCTATCCTTCTTCAAGATTCCTAAGCTTGTGGTGCAAAATATTACATCTATACAAAGGAATTTTTTATGGGGCAGCCTCCAAGACTCCATTAAGATTCCTTGGGTGAGGTGGGACATAGTCTGCCTACCTAAGAGTAAAGGTGGGTTAGGGATCAAAGATTTGATTAAATTCAATGAGGCTTTGCTTGCTAAATGGGGGTGGGAGTTGGCAAATAATCAGAATCAGTTGTGGGCCAGAATTCTATTGTCTAGATATGGTGGTTGGAGGGATTTGATTTCTCATAGGAACTGCAGTTTAGACTCTCCTTGGTAGAAAGACCTCAAGGTTATCTTCAAGCAGCAGCAAAGCAACACAATTTGCAAAAATAGCTTTATTTAGGCCATAGGTAAGGATGGTCCATGGAATACAAACCAAGTACTCATTGGCTTGACAACAAAAAAAACACTCATTGGAAATATATATGTTTAGCAATTAGCATAGACTCGCTGAACAGGAATGGAGAAATATGACATAATTAGATTTTTCCTTTCACAAAGAATGTAGAAGAAACTAAAGACCTTCTCTTTTAGGGGTACAAATAATTTGAAATATAAGTAGAAATTGGCCTTCTGGGCAGAGAAGATGCTAATGAGGATGACAATTTGATAACACTAGTGCATTGACTAGAACTTGCTTTAGACTTGGTCATGCAAATTTCATCATGCTTATGTGTGTTACATTACATGTATTACAGGTGTATGCATGTGAAAACAGAAGAGAATGTCCATGACCTTGAATGGAGCAAAGACATACAAAAGCAGAAAAATTTCATAAAACTGGATGATGTTGGGCTTTCACATAATAGAGGAAGAGAGAATATATATATATGTTTGTGAGTGTGTGTCAATCTCCTGCAGAAGCAGAAGGAACAAAAAGAAGTGGAAACCAAGCAATTCCAAAGTGATGATGCACAGAGAAGAGAGAAAAATTTGAGTGACCTAAGAAGAGATGTTTTTCTTTCTTTAAACTGAGCAGAGGAATATTTTTATTTTTTATCTTTAGTTTTTTGCTTTTTTCTCTTGCAGAGGGAACAAAACAGCTGTAAAGGAGGCTAAAGAGTGTGTGAGAGAGGAGTTATGGGGTCTATATATATGAAGATGGCAAGGCAAGTGTTGAAAAAATTGGGTCGGAAGAATAAAAAACTCGCAGTGAAAACTTTTTTTTTTAAGAAAATGTTTCATAAATACTCCATATATTATCCTACACTTAGAGAGAAAATAAAAAAGAAATAAAAAATATAAATATAATAAAATTTATAATGTGATAGCAAAAAAATATTGATGATGTATTTAAAATGAAAAATGATTCACCTACAATTATTTTTAACCATAAAAAAATGTATGATTATTTTTTTAATTACATTACGTAAGAAAAAAGGGTGGAATTTGGGGTGTCAAAATCTGAGTGCATGAGACAGATAAGAGTTGTTAAAATACATAAATGGTTGAGAAAAAGGAGGGAAGTGAGGTGTGTGAATGCGTGGGTCAGAGATGAGGCAGATATGCTGTGGTCATTTCATAGCACTTGTATGCAGACACAATAACGTGGGTGGGTATTTGGCTTGGGCCTCTCTTTAGGAGCATGTGGAGTCTGTCAGAGAGTGAGGGAAAAACTAACAAAAAAGAAAGGAAGAGGTATAGTATATTTTGGTGTGCTTGATACTTCAAAGAACTTCTATTCATTTTAGAGGTTTATTTACAGACATTTTTATCAATCAAGTGTATGGAGTAACTAATAGTCTTAAAATTCAAGTATTAAGTATATGGAAGTGGGTTAAATACTTTAAGCAAGAATTTTTCCACTTATAATATATGTATTCAATTTGACTTAATCACTACTAAAAGAGAAGGTCTTTAGTTTCTTCTACATTTCAAATTATTTGTACCCCTAATGGAGAAATATGACATAATTAGATTTTTCCTTTCACAAAGAATGGAGAAATATGACATAATTAGATTTTTCCTTTCACAAAGAATGGAGAAATAGGGAACCAAAGCAAGATTTTAGAAAGACTTCATTGTGATGCACAGGAGTTGAGAAACCTCCAAATCACCATACAAGATTTGATGAAGAAAGTAGACATAAATGAAAAGAGCACAAAAGGAAAAAGTGTTGAGTTTGGTGAGGTGAAAGGGCATCAATGAAAATTGACATGGGTGCATTTAATACCAACTTACTGTATTGCCAGTAAGATTGCTGAATCAACCCCATGGTAACCATTCAGTCTACATCTTACTGTATTGCCAGTAAGATTGCTGAATCACTTGGCAAAGCATCAATCAAAATTGACACGCATGCATTTAATACCAACTTACCAATCAACAAAAAAAACTAAGATACACAAAGTTACCAACCAATAACAACCCATAAGAAAATTTTATATTTTTAATCATTTCTAAACACACAAAGTATATTTAATAAACAAAAAGTACCTTGTGGTTGTGGCAACAATAGATTCAAAAGCTGGTTCAGTCCTTATGGTTGTGGCAGCAATACATTCAAAAACTTCTTGAGTAACTCTTCCAATTGATATAACTTCCTCTGAAAAAATGTAACGAAATTAATTCAAACCCACAATAAGAAGCTTTGTTCACTGCAGTTTCAAATTTCTGCTTTATTAGTCTTCTTTTTTTTTTTATCAGCAAAGATAAATTATATATATATAACCTGGAAGTACCAGAGGTACTGATTACAGAGTTAGTCACCATAAAAATGGTTCCTCAGTCAGACATCATAAGTCTGATTGGGAACCAAAATATGGGAAGCAAAGTATACATATATTGATCCCTACTCCCTAATGAAACCCCTACTGCTGCAAAAAATGATGTCTCAAGTTACTAGACCATTGACTAAAATGTAATGTAAAGTCCTTCTCCAAATTATGGAGCCAAGTCCACATTAAGAAAGTCGCGTCTTCAAATTACCGAGATTGAAGTTCTTCTAATAATATCCCTAATCATATAACAATATTTAATTGTTTGTTGTTAAGCACATTACTATTTATACACTTTAAATTTATGAAGCTACAAAGTATAAGATTTTTATGATGATATGTTAAAAATAAATTCTGAGTCACTATATGAAAACAAAAACAATGGTATCAATTTTTTTTTTTGATCAGCAAAGATAATATTTTATAGATATGTAAAGAAGTACCAGAGGTACTATATTACAGCAGTATGGGTACCATAGAAATGGTTCCAAAGTCAGACAAAACAGGTCTGAGAGGGAACCAGTATATGGGTACAGTAAATATACATCTATTAGTCAAAAATATCTATCCTCTACTGATGCAAAAGCCGTGTCTAATGCTACTTGACCATTGATTAAAATGGATGGTAAAATCTTTCTCAAAGTGCCTGAGCCACGTCCATAGAGTGAATATTGCATCTTCAAACAGTTTGTTAGCATTAAAGGTTGCATTAGAGAACACTATGCTGTTCCTAAGCTTCCAAGTGGACCAAGTTAGAGCCAACCACCAGCATTGCCATCTCTGCATCCTAACACTATGTTGTTCCTAACACTATGTTGTTCCTAACAATGGTATCAATTGAATAATAACTACAATTAATGACTCTAATTTGTTAGGACTAAGCTCAGACATATTTGTTTCTCAAAGTTCTATTCCAGCCATGACCCAAGAGCATTTCTTTTAGACTTTTCCAAAACCTAGTGCCAAATAATTATCCAACTCGAATAGCAGTTGTTGGACTCTAAGTTTCAGTTCAAGCTTAACAATCAGTGTCATACTATTGATCAAAACAAAGCAGGTATAAATATGCAATACTAGACTCAAAATATGCAACAAACACTAGACCTAAATCAGTGTCACAGAAATTGGAAGAAAATATTTTATCCAAGCACAAACTTGAAGCCTTATTCCATGTATTGGGGGGAAGTTATGGCTGGCCATATGGGTAGAGGTGTCATAGAGGAGCAGGTATAGAGGAAGGGACCTTGGACTGCTGAAGAGGACAAGTTGCTTGTTGAGTATGTCAGGTTGCATGGTGAAGGCAGATGGAACTCTGTTGCTAGGCTTGCAAGTAAGAAACACCAAACTTTTTTCACTGTTTTGTTTCTTAATATATATGATTGGATTTTCACATTTATAAGTGACAATATAGCAAAAAAACAAGTGAAATTGTTTTCAACTTCTACTGTTCATAGTGGCTACATTCATGTTCACCGGAAGCTCTTCATTTTGAAAATTATACTATTGTCTGGTAGAAATTATGATATGATCTATGTATCTATAGTTTTAGTCAATCTCTACGTGATACGTAGTTGAGTTTTTCAATTCACAATAAAGACTAGATAAAACTCAATATGTATCATGGCTGAAACCATTAATCTGAGACTATATATATCAAGACTAGATAATCCTTTTGGCATATTCAACGATGACATTGTTAGGGCAACTCAACACATTAATAATCACATTTTAAAAGTCTTACTTAAGTAAACCCCTAATACTATAACACATATATATCAGACAACAAGAACTCTGAGTACTTCGACATCCTTACCTTGACAGTAGCAAGGTCGCGACACCACTCCAAAGAGCACGACTTCGGCTATGGCGTTGGTGGGAACAATAGGTAGCTAGGGTGGGCACGATGGAGGTCAGGGAACGGCGATGTGAGGGTGGGGAATGGGATGAGTAGAATGTGCGCTAGGTTTTAGGTTTTCGTCGTAGAATTTTTGAAGACAGGAGATGAAGTGTTGAATCAATGGAAACACGAGTATATATAGTACAAAATTTAAGATGGTGTATAAGCAACACCGTCTTTGTATCCTTTTATTTCTACGACGGTGTCTTCAAAAGCACCGTCTTCGATAAGTTGAACCAAACGTACAAAGCCGGGGTTAAATTCAAACGTCGTCGTTTACGAAATGTACCGTTTAAAAATCGTATATATTTACGTAAATGCCACCGTGTTAACTACTACGTCGGCTACTGAATGACCGACGTAGAATGTGCGTCGTAAAATAGGATATTTTTAGTAGTGACTTCCAGTATTACTTGGTGTATAAAATCGAAGGAATCAAGTGATCTGCACTTTCAGTACTACACATGATCTGCACTTCCACTTCTTTTTTGGTAGGAAAAGGTAAGATCAAAAAACCGAAAAGATAAAAAAACCAAAAAAGTTGACAGCATAATTTGTATATAAATAAATTTTGCATGAGTTTGGCTTACGTGGTGAGCGTCCCTCCCATGTAATTCTCCAAATGTTCTCTTTCTCTTGTTAAAGGGTTATGCCAAAAATATAGGATGTTCATTTTGAACTTTTATATATACCTTATCAGCCAACAATCAATCCAAATAGTACATATTTCTGTATGTCCGTGATATCTGTACAAATATTTAATCAATTCAAATAGTACATATTTTTTGGCGCCCCTGATATTTGATTATTTTTCATCTACAAAATTTAAATTTCAAAACTTATTTAAGAAGATTGAGTAACATTGCATAAATTGTAGATACGTTAATAATAGCATAATATGCAAAATAAGAAATTAAACAGTTAATTTCAAAACTTTTTGACGACCTAATAATATTTACTCGAAAACTCAATTAATAAGTAAATAGGAAGCAGAAAGCAAATATTCTGCCAATTATATTATTTTTAAAATAAGGAATATTGTTTTGAACTTTTATTCTACAAATGAATTACGACCCACAGTAAAAATAAAAAAGGAAGTGAAAGTGTGAGCAGGTAATTTGACTATGATCGAAGGATGTGACTTTTAAGTTGGCATTGGTAACTGTCGCAACCTACCCTTCAGCGGGAGGGCGGAGTCGCCACCAACGAATATTCGAGAAAAACGTTGGGAAAACCAAAAGCGGGTCTACGAACTTTAAGAATAAAAGGTTCGGGAGTTATTTTTACGCTCGGGGAAGGTATTAGCACCCTGCGTGTCCATCACACGGGATGACAACCTTCAACCAATTGCGTGAAATCATGACTTTAATATATTTTATTTTCCCTTTTTATGTTTTTATTCTTTTGGGGTTGACAAAAGCGGGGCTTTTGCTCCTATGTATCCTTAATTGTGATGAGAAACTCATATCTACGTAGTTCTTTGGAAAGCAAGAAAGTTATGCGGGGTGTTGATTTTAGACTTTTAAGCAGTTCGTTTTAACTGATAAAAGTAAAAAGGACCGTTAAGGCGTTGGACCTTGAAACGGTTTGAAAATGACATTTTTGCGGACAAAAGCTTGATTTGTGAGTTGATTTTAGCCTTAGTTTCACTTGGTTATTTCTCAACTCATTTAAAGAGAACTTTCAAAGTAAATGTCCGGTTTGAACTTGCCTTTTTGATGATTAACCGAGTTTACAACATAAACGATTGGTTAAATTTTTATTTTAAAGGCGATTAAATGAGATTAGAATGCAAACGATCGGTCGAAACTCATTTAAAACGAAGAAAAAGAATACCGAAAGTAGACGAGATGAAGATGAAAACATACAAAGCAAGAATGGACCCCCAAGGGTGCATAAAATGAATTCAAAGCTTCGAAATTGAAAACTAACCGGTTGAAGATCGACGAACGATGAAGAATGAACAAAGAATGGCGAAGAATGTTAGCGGAATTGATCATGGAAATGTCACAGAAGCGTTACAGAAGCGCCTCAGCTTGGATTTTCTCTTTCTTTCTTCTTCTCCTTACTAATTTTAAGTGAAATCTGATTGCCAAAGGGGCTGAACCCTTTCCCTTCAACCTCCAATGCCATTATATAGGAAAAATAAAGGAGGAGCTTGCTGCCCAGCTCGCCCAAGCGAGCTGGTGGCTTAAGCTTGAAGCAACATGCTCGCCTAGGCGAGCTGTTGCTTCCTCCAGAAGATTCCTGATGGGCCCAAGGCTAAATAACACCCCCTAAATTGATCAGTTCAGCCCCCCCCCCCCCCATTTTGAGTTTTTGGCTCATTTCCTTCTGAAACATCATGAAACCTTATGGATTGCGTGACAATTGGTTTTAAGCAGCTCAATGTGACCAGAAAAAATCTACGTGTTGACAAACAATTGTCCTCGGACAAAATTAGGGTATGACAGTTGCCCCTTTTTACTTACCTTTTATTGGAGATAAAGGGGAAGTAAAGGTAAGACTCTAATTTCGTTCGAACTGAATTTCCTCCCAATCGACAACCTGCTCAATCAGCGAAACCTGTCCAAAGAAAGAGCATAAGAGACATTAGATGCATTAACAAAAGCCTTGGTGCCTTGAAAGCAACAAAA
Source organism: Glycine max (assembly GCF_000004515.6). Classification (NCBI taxonomy): domain Eukaryota; kingdom Viridiplantae; phylum Streptophyta; class Magnoliopsida; order Fabales; family Fabaceae; genus Glycine; species Glycine max. The sequence continues at coordinate 19,643,777 of NC_038241.2, read as the reverse complement.
ACGGATAACCGTGACGGTCTTCGCATGCTATCGGACTCGCTTGTCTCGGGATAGCAAGGACACTTCAGCAACTTTGGTCAACAGACATTGAGTCTCTTAACAAGGGAAACAAATGACTATGTTTGTCTCTACATGCCATCGGACTTGATGGTCTCCAGATAACAAAGGGAACTGCAACAATCCCAACAAACAATTAGAAAAGGATGACCATCATTGTTCCCGCATACCATCAAACCTTCTTGTCTCTGGATGATAAGGGGACTATAATGGTCTCGGTCGAAAGACATTGAGTCTTCGACAAAAGGGGGTAGATGACCATATTCGTCTCTACGCGCTATCAGACTTGATTGTCTCTGGATAGCGAAAATGGAGACTAAAGTAGTCTTGGTTGATAGACGTTGTCTCTTTGACGAAAAGAGTAGATGACCATGTTGGTCTCTACATGTCATCGGACTTGATTATCTCTGGATGATGAAAAGGAGAGACTAAAGTAGTCTTGGTCGATAGACACCACGTCTTCGATAAAACGAGCAGACAGCCACATCGATCTCTTTGTGTCAACGAGCTTGCTTGTCTCTGGTTGACGAAAGGGAGAGACTAAAGTAGTCTCGGTCGATAGACATTGAGTCTTTGAAAAAAGGAGTAGATGACCATGTTGGTGTCTGCGTGTCAACGGGCTTGCTTGCCTCTGGTTGATGAAAAGGAGAGACTAAAGTAGTCTCGGTCAATAAACATTGAGTCTTCGACAAAAGGTGCAGATGACTGTTTGCTTCCGGAAAGTGCACCGGATTACGTAAGTAGTATAAAATGGTAAGAACCAAGTATCGAAATCTCAGGGAACTTGTGTTACTTGGTAAAGCTATTTCAGAGCGTAGGTGTTTGATGTGAAAAGAGATGTATTTATATGAACAAATGTGTAAATGTTAGTTGATGAATATGACTAACTTTTGTGTATAAAACTTGTGTATATTGTATCAAACTTCTCCAATTTATAGTTGTTTTGTAATATTATAAGTACTTTATGTTAAATATAGGTAATAGATAATTTATACTTTTGTTTTGTGTGTTTAATAATCAACTTCTCTCAATTTCAGGTTAATTAAGCAAATTGGCAAAAGTGTTGTTTTCACCTTCTCGCTAAGCCAATCTGCTGGCTTAGCGAGCATTCGCTAAGCGCGGCACTCAGTGGCTAAGCGCGAGGAAGAAGGCAGAAGAAGATGAGCTATCAGGTTTGTTGAGCGCACCGCTCCAGGTCATCAAGCGCACCGCTTCAGCTCATCCGCTAAGCGAGAGAAGCGCGCTAAGCCAAAATCCACTTATGCGCGCTAAGCGATTCAGATTTGTGCTAAGCGCACGAGCACGAAACAACCTACCTATTTAAGCATGAAATCTAATTTTTTGTGAGAGTTTGGCATTTTTCCTTGAGAAGCCTCTGCATGCACGAGAGTCTAGCCTTGGCTTGAAGCTTTGCATGTTTAGGAAGTTCTAGAGAGAGAAAGGTCCAAGTTCCAGAGAGTTCTGAGAGATTTTGCTGTGTGAAGATCTATAGAGACGAGAGCTCGAAGCGGAAGCCGTTCTGAGAGCTTAAGATGAGTTTGTGAGTGATTGTGAGATCCTAGAGGTGAAGGAGACATCCTCACCACTTGTATTTTTGCAATCTTTCATCTTGTTCTTCTCTATGTTGTAAAGGAGGTTTCCGGACTATGGAAAGCTAAATCCTCTGTTTGATCTTCCCTGTAGGTACCTGATGTAAATATATTTCTATCTATGTATTGATGTTTTGTGTGTTCTTTGTGCTATCTTCTTTTCATTCCAGTATGGCTTTACCTTGATCATGTAGATGCATACTTTGTTAAGGTCATTCAACATTGGAAACTGGTATGATTCTAAAGTCCTTGATAGTACGGGGCTAAGTTGTTGTACTATCATGAGGAATCGGGGTACAAGAACTTAGTTGTGTATGTGTGTCTTAATGCGGTCCTGGTTGAGTTTAGTCTTACAAGAAGAATCTGCGGACGAGGCTTGATTAGGATTAGGCTAGGCTATCATGAGGAATCAGGGTCTAGCAGTCCAGGAGACAACATAGGAATACATGAGCATTGTTAGATAGATAACATCTGGTTTAGCATCAGGAACCTATTAGGAAGACCAACGCGTTCTCTACTTGTTTTTACACAACATTTCTCTTGCGTGATTTTCTTTCTTTTTTCATGAATAGTTTACATACTTGTTTATAACCACAATCATCTTTTCATACCAGACAACTATTTACCGAAATAGCTTGCCAGATAACACAAGTTCCCCGAGAGTTCGATACTCGGTTCTTACCATTTTATACTACTTGTGCGATCCGGTACACTTGTCGGCCGCGAACAAGTTTTTGGCGCCGTTGCCAGGGAACTTCTTTTTATTTGGGAAGTTAGCTCGTTCTTAGGCGTCTATTCTTTATTTGTTATTCTTTGATTGTTTCTATGAATATTTGTTCTTTAATTTATATTTGTCTTCTCTTATTGAACTGGATAACCGTTGTTCTGTTAGTACTATTTATGCATAGATCTCCCACAAGCACTTTAGTTCCTTTGGACTTAGAAATTGAAGCTACACTGAGAAGGAACAGGGCTGAGAGGAGAATGAAACTGTTGCAAGACAAAATAGTTGCATCCATTCTTGAGGAAGAAACCCATTTTTCTAATTGATTATCACCTGATTCACCATCATCAACGGAATCCATTAATCAATTGTCTGAAATTGCTACCATGGCAGATGAGCACGACCAGAGGACTACCCTTGAGGACTATTCATGTAGCTCAGTACCACAATTTTTCACTAGCATTGCACGTCCTGAAGTGCAAGCGCACAACATCACCTACCCACATTCTTTGATCCATCTGATATAAGGGAATTTATTTCATGGATTACCTAATGAAGATCCCTATGCACACTTGGCAACATTTATTGAGATTTGCAACACTGTTAAGATTGCCGGTGTACCAGATGAAGCTATCAGACTCAGCCTTTTCTCATTTTCACTAGCAGGATAGGCCAAGAGGTGGCTCCACTCATTCAAAGGTAACAGTCTTAAAACCTGGGAAGAAGTTGTGGAAAAGTTCCTAAAGAAGTATTTCCCAAAATCTAAGACTACTGAAGGGAAGGCAGCAATATCTTCATTTCATCAATTCCCTGATGAATCCTTGAGTGAGGCATTAGAGAGATTCAGAGACTTACTGAGAAGAACTCCCACCCATGGATTCTCCGAGCCAATCCAACTAAATATGTTCATAGATGGGTTGAGACCACAAACCCAGCAATTACTATATGCTTCTGTTGGGGGAAAAATAAAGTTGAAAACCTCAGAGGAAGCAACTGATCTCATAGAGAACATGTCAGCCAGTGATCATGCCATTCTGTGGGACAGAACCCATCAACCTACAAAGAAGAGCATGTTGGAGCTAACATCACATGATGGTTTGTTGGCACAGAACAAGTTTCTATCTAAGCAACTTGAGATCCTAACGAAAACACTTGGTAAGCTACCAACTAAACTGTCGATTGGACAACCTACACATTCTTCTGTTTTGCAGGTCACATGTTGTACCATTTGTGGTGAAGCTCATGAGACAGGCCAATGCATTCCCACTGAAGAAAACACTTAAGAAATTCATTTCATGGAGAATCAGTAGAGGCAAAGGTATACTCAAGGAGGGTTTTCAGGCTTCCAGCAAGGTCCTTATAATCAGCAAGGACAGTGGAGGACACACCTTGGCAACCAGTTCAATAAAGACCAGGGTGGATCCTTAAACAGGACAATTCAACAAGGGCCTAACATCTTTCAAAGGATGATTAAGTTAGAAGAGACCTAGACTCAGTTTATGCAGGTAACGATGTCAAATCATAAGAGTACTGAGTCAGCACTAAAGAACCTTGAGGTCCAAGTGGGACAACTGGCCAAGCAGATAGCTGACAAGTCATCCAACAGTTTTGGAGCAAATACGGAAAATAATCCTAAGGAGGAATGCAAGGGTGTGACTACTAGGAGTAAAAGGTTTGTGGAAGCTGAGGATGAAGAGAGTGTGGTGTACAAGGAGCAAATGGGTGAAAAGACAGGTGTTGAGGTTAAGGAAAATGATGTGAAGGGTAAAGAGAATTAGGAAAAAGGAAGAAAATAATGGTCCAGAATAAAGAGATGAAGAACCAAGAAAAAGAAAAAGAAGGAGACAAAGAAATAGAAAATGAGAAAATTGAAAAAGAAGAAAAAAATAAGATTTCAAAGAAGAGTAGAAGTGGAAAGGCTGTGGAGAAAGGTGTGGAAGTACCATATCCTATGGTACCTTCCAAGAAAGAAAAAGATCGTCATTTAGCAAGATTTTTGGATATTTTCAGGAAACTGGAAATAACCATGCCCTTTGGCGAAGCACTACAGCAAATGCCACTCTACTCCAAATTTTTGAAAGATATGTTGACAAGGAGGCACAAGTACATTCATCAGGAAAACATCATAGTGGAAGGAAATTGTGGTGTTGGATCCAAAATATTCTTCCACCTAAGCATAAAGATCCTGTGAGTGTAACTATTCCTTGTTCAATAGGAGAAGTCAATGTGGGAAAGGCTCTGATTGATCTAGGAGCTAGCATTAATTTGATGCCATTCTCCATGTGCAGAAGATTGGGAGAGTTGGAGATTATGCCCACTCGAATGACTCTACAATTAGCTGACCGCTCCATTACCAGGCCCTACGGAGTAATTGAAGATGTATTGGTCATGGTCAAGCATTTTATCTTCCTAGCAAATTTTGTGGTCATGGATATCTCTAAAGATACTGACATCCCTGTAATCTTGGGGAGGCCGTTCATGTTGACCGCAAGCTGCATAGTTGACATGCAGAAAATTGATTTTGACTTGTTTGTTGAAGACAAGCCTGCTCCAGAACACAATGTTTGCTTGCGGGTAATGGGAGAAGGTCAAGAGGTTCTGAACGTGAGAACCAAAACGTAAGATCACCCAGTAAGGTAAAAGCATCAAGCTAATGACGTTAAAGAAGCGTTCCCTGGGAGGCAACCCAGTTTCAATTTGTGTTTTTTTTTGGTTTTTCATGCATTTGATCATCGAGAACTTGCTGTATAATCTCAACATTGGAGCATATCAGCCTCCCTTTGAATGGTAAAATTAAGGGTTTCAATTTCTTGGGAAAGGACTAAGTTTAAAACTTAGAAAATCTTTTTGAAAATTAGTCCTTTCGCTAAGCGCCTGCTTCTCGCTAAGCACATAATCGTTCATGTGCTAAGCCACGAGTTTCAAGCGCTTAGTGCACAACCCTGGTATCTGAGGCTGATTATTTCCGCTAAGCTGGCCAAGGTCAAGCTAAGCCAAAATCAATTCGAGTTGAATTCAGCTAAGCGACAGACTGATCGCTGAGCGATGGCTTCACCTTGGCTAAGCGAGACCCAGTGTCGCCAAGCGCAATTCATTGCAGCCATAATTAAGGGTCATGGAGCTTAGCGCTTAATCTGCTGGCTAAGCAGATATTCTTGTGGTTTAAACTGGATTTGATGCAGCTTAGCGCCACTCATGGTTGCTGAGCTCAATCACTTGCGGCAATATGCGCGCTAAGCGGATCTCTTAACTACTCAGCGCTAGCTCCACTGCACATAAAATACATGATTTCAACTAAGCGGGCCCAAAGCTCAGCTTAGCAAGAGTTGCAGGTTTTCTGATCTGCAGATCTCGCTAAGCAGTAGAATTCACACGCTAAGCTAAGTATCTAAAATAAAAAAAGAGAGCTTGGCTAAGCGCAAGCTCCGCTAAGCGATCTGACCTGTAAAGGATGAATATTCATCCTCTTGATAAGTACTTGTGGCTAAGCGAGGCTAATTCGCTAAGCCCAGGTAACAGAGAAAATTTTTATATTGTGCTGATAGCTACCCGCTAAGCCAATATCCCTATGCCAAGCCAATTTCTTTGCGGCAGTTGCTGAGCTGAGCGACCCAGTTCGCTGAGCTCCCATAACTTAGTAAAATTTTTGAAAATTTCAGTATGTAATACCGCTAAGCGCGGCTCAAGGAGAGCTAAGCGCATATCATTGTGGCTGGCCTTAGGCTTAGCGGACTCTATAGGTCGCTAAGTGAGTATAAGCTCTCTTGAAAACTCGCTAAGCGATTTTTACTTTGCCAAGCGATATATATTGTTTCGTGAGGACCGCTAAGCGACTGCTATTTCGCTAAGCGACCTTTATCATTTTGTTGACTTGATTTTCTTAAATGTTCACATTCTTTTCTTATAGATGGCCTCAAGAAAGAGAGCAAGAGCTGAAGACATCCCTTCATCATCCAACCCACCTCCTCTGACAACAACCATGGAACCAGATGCCCAACAAGCACCACCCATAATTCCTATGTTGCAAAGCTTATTCAGGGGGCAGCTGATGATTGTATACAGCCAACAACAGTTAGCTCACAACAAGCCAATAATATCCATGGAACAATTTCTGGACAAGGTGGCCTGGCCTGAAGCCCAACTTTCTTTAGGAAGAGCCCCCGAGGTTATTCCTCCCAATCCTATACCAATAAGGACAGAGCCTACACTAGCTGAGTCGCAACCTCTAGTAGTAGACCCACCTGCTTCTCCGGAGGTTGAGATACTATCTCCTCCACCAGCTCTACTGGCACCACCTTTGATACTCATTCCTCATGACTCAGATGCTAAAGCTCCTGCTCCTCTTGACTCACCAGCTTACTACCTAGAGGATGGTTCAAACTTTTCTGACTGGATGGACTATTGAGGAAGTTGTGGTTCATCTTGACAAGAATGTGGATATTTCTGAAGAGTTTATGCTTCTTTTTGCATTTTTTTATTTATTAGTATTATTATGGTGTTAGTACATTATTTACTTTTTATTAATTTTGTGCATGAATAGTTTAGTTGCTCATCTTGAAGCATCTGGAACAGTTTAACTTAAATTTTGTTGGTATGGCAGTGAAGTAGTTTATTTATTTTGTGAAATGGATGTATGCCTTGTTTTAAATTGAATGCACGCTTAAGATGATATATGTGTTTCTTTTCATGAATTTGAACGAATATGCATGTTGAACAAAGAAAGAACAAGAGTGTGAACTTACGGTAGAATTGTTAGTCAATAGATAGACTAATTGTGAAAGAAAAAGCTTGAACCAAAAACCGGTGAGAGTGTAACCTTACCTGTGAGTGAATGACTAACTGTGAGTAATGAACTTTGCATGAATCTCTGAATTCTAGAATGATATGTATATCTTAGAACATGATGAAGGCTATGATTTGTATATACACAAGCTCTTTTGACCAAATAGCTCACCTTGAATGATAACTATATCTTTTGCTCCTTCTATAAGCTGAATGATTTTTGTCATGAATTGAACCCTAAACTTAAATGATTATCTCCTGATACCTTGTTTAGATTCTAGGAGAGCATATGGTTCAAGGAAAATTTACTCTAAATTTGGGGGAGGAAAGTCAATTAGAATGAAAAGAAAAAGGTTAAGCATCAACACTCACAACAAATAAGTTATATGTTAAAAAAAAGGAAGAAGAAAAGAATAAGTGTGTTGTTTCAATAAGATCAAAAGCGACTTAAGAGAAGAAAAATAGTGAGAAGGCTACTTGTATGATACAAGAAAAGATCATTGGGATAAGTCTAGGACTTGTGCTCTCTTAGAATCTAAACCTTTGAATCCTAGAAAAACCAATGAATTTTTGTAGCCAAACCTCACTACAAGCCTGAGAAAGTCCTTTTGATTCTGTTTATACATTTCTAACTTGATGGCATGAGATGAAATGCAAAGATTGGACCTCCTGTTAGTTGTTATCAATGAATAGCTTAAACACTTGTGCTTGAGTGAAACAGTAGCCGTGAGACTGTGGTTTGAGCTACTTTCCTTGATATCTATCTTATGATTAACTTCATCTAACTGTAAAGTTCACATTTTGTTCTCCTCTTTGTCTAGCTGCATATTCTGTGAAAACAAGTGATAGGTACACATTGCTTCATCTTTCTCATCATGCAATCAATAAATTTTGATGCATACACCTTTGTACATAAACACTGCATGTTTTACCATTTAAGGACAAGTGAGTTGTTCTCTTTTGCTTGCGGACAAGCAAAACTGTAAATTTGGGGGAGTTGTTAGTCGATGAATACGACTAACTTTTGTGTATAAAACTTGTGTATATTGTATCAAACTTCTCCAATTTATAGTTGTTTTGTAATATTATAAGTAATTTATGTTAAATATAGGCAATAGATAATTTATACTTTTGTTTTATGTGTTTAATAATAAATTTCTCTCAATTTCAGGTTAATTAGGCAAATTGGCAAAAGTGTTGTTTTCACCTTCTCGCTAAGCCAATTTGCTGGCTTAGCGAGCATTCGCTAAGCACAACACTCAGTGGCTAAGCGCGAGGAAGAAGCCAGAAAAAAATGAGTTGTGAGGTTCGCTGAGCGCACCACTCCAGGTCATCAAGCGCACTACTTAAGCTCATCCGCTAAGCGAGAGAAGCGCGCTAAGCCAAAATCCACTTATGCGCGCTAAGCAATTCAGATTTGCGTTAAGCACGCGAGCACGAACCAACCCACCTATTTAAGCTTGAAATCAGATTTTTTGTGAGAGTTTGGCATTTTTCCTTGAGAAGCCTCTGCATGCACGAGAGTCTGGCCTTGGCTTGAAGCTTTGCATGTTTAGGAAGTTCTAGAGAGAGAAAGGTCCAAGTTCCAGAGAGTTCTGAGAGATTTTGCTGTGTGAAGATCTGCAGAGACGAGAGCTCAAAGCAGAAGCCGTTTTGAGAGCTTGAGATGTGTTTGTGAGATCCTAGAGGTGAAGGAGACATCCTCACCACTTGTATTTTTGCAATCTTTCATCTTGTTCTTCTTTGTGTTGTAAAGGAGGTTTTCGGACTATGGAAAGCTAAATCCTCTATTTGATCTTCCCTATAGGTACCTGATGTAAATATATTTCTATCTATGTAATGATGTTTTGTGTGTTCTCTGTGCTATCTGCTTTACATTCCAGTATGCCTTTACCTTGATCATGTAGATGCATGATTTTTCAGGGTCATTCAATAGTGGAAACTGGTCTGATTCTAAAGTCCTTGATCATATGGGGCTAAGTTGTTGTACTATCACGAGGAATCAGGGTACAAGAACTTAGTTGTGTATGTGTGTCTTAATGCTGTCTTGGTTGAGTTTAGTCTTACAAGAGGAATCTGCAGACGAGGCTTGATTTGGATTAGGCTAGGTTATCATGAGGAATTGGGGTCTAGCAGTCCAGGAGACAACATAGGAATACATGAGCATTGTTAGATAGATAACATCTGTTTTAGCATCATGAACCTATTAGGAAGACCAACGCATTCTCTACTTGTTTTTACACAACATTTTTCTTGTGTGATTTTCTTTCTTTTTGCATAGATAGTTTACATACCTGTTTATAACCACAATCATCTTTTCATACCAGACACCTATTTATCGAAATAGCTTTCCAGATAACACAAGTTCCCCGAGAGTTCAATACTCGGTTCTTACCATTTTATACTACTTGTGCGATCCGGTACACTTGTCGGCCGTAAGCAGTAAACTAACTATTAAAAAGGGAAAATCATGGGAGAAATGATGCTTAAAGACAAGAAGGTGACACGTTGGTCTTCCTAATAGGTGCCTGATGCTCAAAGGATATTCTCTATTTAACAATGCTTATGTGTTCTATGGTGTCTCCTGAAATGCTAAACCCCGATTCCTCATGATAGTCTAGCCTAATCCTGATCAAGCATCATCCGTAGATTCCTCTTGTTGGACTAAATTCAACCATTACCGCATTAAGACAAACATACAACAACTAGGTTACTGTACCACAATTCCTCGTGAAAATATGACAAACTAGCCTCGTCCTATCAAGTTCTAAGAATCAGACCAGTTTCCACTGTTGAATGATCCTAAGGACACATGCATCTATGTGATCAAGGTAAAGGCATGGTAGAATGAAGTTCTGATAGCACAGTGAACACACAAAATATCATTAAATAGATAAAAAAACATTTACATCAAGTACCTAGAAGGAAGATCCAACAGAGGATTTAGCTTTCCATAAATGGGAAACTTCCTTTAAGACAAAGAAAAGAGAAAGATGAAAGATTGCAGAAATACAAGTGGTGCTGATGTCTCCTCCACCTCTAGGACCTCTCTATCACTCACAAACTCAGCTCACGCTCTCAGGACGACTTCATTTTCCAGCTCTGGTCTCTGCAGATCTTCACACAACAAAAACTCTCAAACTCTCTCGAATTTGGACCTCTCTCTCTAGAACTGAAGACATGCAAGAGCTCCTCAAGAAAATGGCCAAACTCCCTCTCTAAATCTGATTTTAGGCTTAAATAGGTGGCTTTGTTCGTGCTCGTGCGCTTAGCGCAACTCTGATCCGCTCAGCGCACATTAGTGAATATCGACTTAGCGCGTGCTTTTCTGGCTCAGCGGATGGACCGAAGCGGTGCGCTTAGCGGGATGACCCTTCGCTTAGCGGACATGCACAACTCATCCTTCTTACAGCCAAGGAGTGTTGTGCTCAGCGGATGGCTCACTAAGCCAGCAGATTGTCTTAGCGAGAAGGTGAAAATCAGCCCTTCACAAACTTGCCTAATTAACCTGAAATTGAGAGAAAATGATTATTAAACACAAAAAATAGAATTACTAAGTATTTATTACCTATCTTTAACTAAAAGAACTTATAACACTACAAAATAACCATAAATTGGAGGAGTTTGATACAATTTACACAAGTTTTAGACACAAAAGTTAGTCGTATTCACCGACTAATAATGACCAAGTTGGTCTTCGCGTGTCATCGGACTTGATTGTCTTTGGATGACAAAAAGGGGAGACTAAAGTAGTCTCGGTCGATAGACATTGAGTCTTCGACAAAGGGTGCAGATGACCATGTTGGTCTCTGTGTGTCATTGGACTTGATTGTCTCTGGATGACGAAAGGAAGAGACTAAAGTAGTCTCAGTTGATAGAAATTGAGTCTTTGACAAAAGGAGCAGATGACCACATTGGTCTCTGCGTGTCAACGGGCTCGCTTGCCTCTGGCTAACGAAAAGGAGAGACTAAAGTAGTCTTGGTCAATAGACATTGAGTCTTTGATAAAAGGAGCAGATGACCACGTTGGTCTCTGCGTGTCAATGGGCTCGCTTGCCTCTGGTTGACGAAAAGGAGAGACTAAAGTAGTCTCGGTCGATAGACATTGAGTCTTCGACAAAGGGTGCAGATTACCATGTTGGTCTCTGTATGTGATCGGACTTGATTGTCTCTGCATGACGAAAAGAGGAGACTAAAGTAGTCTCGGTTGATAGATATTGAGTCTTCAACAAACAGTGCAGATGACCATGTTGGTCTCTGCGTGTCATCGGACTTGATTGTCTCTGGATGACGAAAAAGGGAGACTAAAGTAGTCTCGGTCGATAGACATTGAGTCTTCTATAACGACCCGCTTCGTCGCTACGATATGAACACTCTAATATGCGAGAATTTCAATTTTTATAAAAAGAACTCCCTTAATTTTTCTTATGAAAATAGAGGTAAAATCTGAAGTTTATATCTTTGATTCAACAAAATGACTCATAACCCAACTATGGAGGAATTGATAAACAAAAAACAACTTTCTCCCAAAATAATGCCAACGTCGTCACGTTGGCTCGACGACTCCTCACCAGAATCTTACTCCCTGCACCTTGCTACTGTCATTCTGCTCCCACGAACAAGGTTCGCGATCATCACAAGTATCAACCACACGATACAAAATTGCAAGGGTGAGTACATTATAAAAAGAACCAATACCAAATCCAAATAACCACAATTAGCAAGAAACATAGGCAAACATTATGAGCTTACACAACATTCATTATTCAAAACTCACATCCAACAATTATTCATCATCCACATTCAACAATTACTCATCATCCATATTCAACAATTTCTCATCATCCATCCATGGATCCAATCAAGACTACACAGAATGATGCATGCAACTGACTCAACTCTCAGATGCAATGAGGTAAGTACCAACAACCAAATCCCAGGAAATAGCCTAAGCGTATCCACACGACACTCTCACTTAGGAAACCATGCAGAGTTCGTTGAGACCACCTAGTTGTGCATGTAACTGCCCCCCCATAGGTGATTAGCCTGGGGCCCAGAGGAGTTCCCTGCTAGGTGACACGCCCCCTTAGTACAAAGTATACTCTACCACAATTATTCTATTTCCTGTGTCGTATGAGGTATGAACGTGGCCAAAACCAAGTGCCAAAGACCATGGACCAATTAAAGTGCCTAAGTGATCGAGGCCGTACCCGAATCAAATAAACATTAAAATGCAGTAACTAGGAAGTGATCCTAGGTCGTTTCCCAACAAACAATGATAAACCAAAAATTCATAACAAATAGTAGGAAAATAGTAACGAATTGGGGAGGGGGGTTGTTTGCCTTTGTAAATTAAACAGCGAATAGATGTGAATTCGAAAATAGTAGAATTAAAACACGTTGCTTCCCCTTGATTCACAAGCAAGTCTCTTATCCTAGGTTACGAGAGTTTATCCTTTATCAGTTCAACCACTTAATCCAACCCTAAATTAAATTACTAAGTGAAATTTAACATAAGGCATTCATTATGTGATTAAGCAACACATACACCAATTAATCATGAACAATCATTAAACATGAACGAAAATTAAGCGCAGAGACAATTAATCAAGCACTAAGCATGCATGAATTAATAGCAACAAACACAGAGTAATTAGTGAAGAGGAAAAACTGAACAAAATTTAATATTAATAATAGAACCTCAAAGAGAACTGTGCTTGATCCTCAAGAGAAAACAACGCTAGAGACTTAGCCTTCCATTAATCAATAGAAAACGAAATTTTATTGCTAAAACGAAAAGTAAAAACTGGAAATTGCAAAAGGAAAAAGTGTCTAAAAGAAGAAAAGCCTAAAACTAAAAACGAAAAGAGGAGAGAGTCAAACTAGAGCCTTGGTGCTGTTATATATTTTCAGCCCCAAAGCTTACAAATCTGTTTTAAGTCCAAACCCATAAATAAAATAAAATCTAGACAAGATAAGATAAGATAAAATAAAATCTAGATGAAATAAAATTTAAATAAGATAAGATAAGATCTAGATGAAATAATATCTAGATTAGATAAAATCTGGATAAGATAAGATTTGATCTAGATAAGATAAGATTTGATAAAATTGTCTACTCTCTTCAAGTCCAAGTCCAATTCTGGATTCAAGCCCAATTGCTTATAATTCTCTTGAAATTAAATTAAAAACACAAAATTAGTCGAATAGGCCCAAGTGATAAAATTGCATAATTAATTTGACAATTAAGACTAATCAGTAATTAAAATGGTGCAAAAAGAGTTAAGAAATATGAGAAAATAATGGCACATCAAAACCCCCCATAGTTAGCCTTTTGCACTCCTAGGCAAAATGAAACAAAGAACAAAACCCGAGGATATCAAAGAGAGACAAAGAAAAACATTTACATATTTCTCAATGAACATCAAGGAATGGGTAACATCTAACATGAAGAGATCCAAAGAGTCAAGAAATTCGTGAAAATCATCCAAGCAACCCAATCATGGAAAAATAGTTAATTAGCTCAAGAATGAAAAGTGATAAAGCCTCACAAGATATACACTCTATCTCTCAAGTGTCTAGGCTACTATTTACCCTCAAAGCACCCTTGAAAACCAACACCACATAAACTTGGCAAGATTCTAAAATTGACAATCAACCAATAAACACAAGCACGCGAGGGTCAAAAGGTCTTTTAAGGTTGTAATGGGGCCAAGGACAAGGTAGGGAAAAATATGGAATAAGTAGCTAAATCCCAAAGGAATAGAGGAGCAATGGGGAATAAGTGCATATTAAGAAAAAAAATAAGAAAACCTAAAGATAAAATTTAAACGCAAAGAGTAGAGCCAAGAGTCTCATCATTCTTTTTCCATTAAAGATATTATTCACTCAACTTTATTGCTTTTCTTTTTCTTTTTTTCGAATTAATTCAACTAATTTTTTTTGTTTTTTTTTTTGCAAATTTTTTTTTATTGAACAGTAGCATTTGAGAACTAGCATATCATTCAACAACATGTCCAACATTTAACTCATAACATCAGTATGGCCCAAAAATACATCATGAAGCATAGCCAACAAAACATGTTATCCAACAAAACCCCTCACATTTATTCCCAAAACAATTCCAAAGCTCCAAAATTCCTTAAGGTTAAGGTGATATCATGGTTTTTCACTTAAGGCTTGTAGTGAGCTTCAAAACAAGGAAAGGGAAACAAGGCTCAAAAGGGCTATCAAAGGAATTAATTCATGGTAGGTCCATTTGGCTAGAGGCTTATAAGAACAAAATTGCCTAAATCATTTCCAAATATGCATGTGAATTAGGAAGCATCAGCAAGAATCAAGCCAAGGCTATTGTGCAAGGAATCAATGGGGAAAAACACACCAAAAGATTATGATGATGGATGGCTCAAATTCTCACAAAGGTAAACTTATCACTTCCAAATTGAGCTTTCAAAACTATCATGACATGTAGAGGAAAAACAAGGATTTCAAATCACAAAATGTTAAGAGACTTTTATTTTCGAAACAATTACCCATTTCTTGAACATATCCTATAATTCAAAGAAAAACATGCAAAGTTGTACATGCAAACAAAATTGACCTAAAATATTAAACTAGAAACCCAACAAACTAACAAAATTAACAAATTTAACAAAACTAGCAAAACCAAAAAGAACACTCCCCCCCCCATACTTAAACAACACATTGTCCTCAATGTAGAACAAGTAAAAGATTAAAATCAATTAAACCATCAAATAGAGTCGGACAAATGTAATAAAAGTAAAGAAGGAGATAGGAAAAGAAAAACTCCCTAAGTCATGGTGGAGGAAGAGTAGGGTGGAGTAAGGAAGTCTCTTCCACCACTACGTCCACTAAAGAAGGGTTTGTGAGGAATGGCTTAAGTCAGTGTCCATTGACCTTGAAGCTCTTGTTTGTGGAGTCGCTTTTGATCTCAACTATACCATAAGGAAAAACATTAGTAACAACAAAAAGACCAATCCACTTAGACCTCAACTTACCACTCATGAGTCCAAGCTTAGAATTATACAATAACACTTTTTGCCCAACCATGAAGTCCTTCTTAATTATCATGCTATCCTGGAACTTCTTGATCTTTTATTTGTAGAACTTGGCATTCTCGTAGGCTTCTAGGCGGATCTCATCTAACTCACTCAGTTGCAACTTTCTTTCCTCACTAGCTTGATCCATAGAGAAGTTGCAGGTCTTCACTGCCCAGTATGCTTTGTGCTCAATCTCCACTGGAAGATGACATGCCTTTCCAAAGACAACCCGATAAGGAGACATTCCTATGGGTTCTTTGTAGGCAGTCCGATGAGCCCAAAGAGCATCATCAAGCCTGGTACTCCAATCTTTCCTGCTTCGCTGCATAATTTTCTCTAAAATTCTCTTGATCTCCCTGTTAGAAATTTCTGCCTATCCATTGGTTTGGGGGTGGTATGGTGTGTATACTCTATGTACAACCTCGTACTTTTTAAGCATGGCATGCATTGATTTGTTGCAAAAATGGGTTCCTTGATCACTAACGATTGCTTTAGGTACTACAAACCTGCAAAACATATTAGATCTGACAAAATCTACAACAACCTTAGCATCATTAGTTCAAGTGGGCTTGGCTTCCACCCATTTCGAAACATAATCAACTACAAGGAGAATGTAAACATAACCATAAGATACAAGAAAAGGGCCCATGAAATCTATACCCCAAACATCAAACACCTCACAGAATAGCATAGGTTGCTGAGGCATTTATTGTCGCCATGCAAGTCCACTTCCTACTCTCTGACACTGCTCACAAGTGCTACAAATCTTCCACACATCTTTAAAGATGGTGGGCCAATAAAAGCCACAGTCAAGCACTTTGCGAGCTGTCCTTTGAACACCCAGATGACCTCTCGGTACGGAAGAATGACAAAACTGCAGGACTGAGTCAGTCTCATGATCTGGGATGCATAATCTAATGACCTGATCACTGCACAATTTCCACAAGTAGGGGTCATCCCAAATAAAATGCTTAGCATCACTTTTAATTTTATCTTTTTGAGCCTTAGATGCTAAGGGAGGAAAAATAGAAGCAACTAAATAATTGACAATGTTAGCAAACCAGGGAGTAGAAAAAGAATCAGAAATACTATACAATATATATAAATGATCATCCAGGAAATCATCCCGAATGGGTGAGTCCTCATCAGACACATGTTCGATCTGGCTTAAATGATCATCAACTAAATTTTGTGCTCCGGTCCTATCACGGATCTCCAAGTCAAATTCTTGGAGCCAGAGCATCCATCGGATCAACCTAGGCTTTGAATCAGCCTTCTTCAATAAGTACTTTAAAGCTGCATGGTCAGTATAAACAATAATGCGAGTACCAAGCAAATAAGAACGAAATTTTTCAAGAGCAAAAACTATGGCTAGTAGCTCTTTCTCAGTAGTAGTATAATTCGCTTGGGCAGCATCTAAAGTCCTAGAAGCATAATATATCATCCTAGGCAATTTATCAATTTTCTGAGCAAGGATAGCCCCTAATGCATACTTTGATGCATCACACATAAGTTCAAAAGGGGTTGTCCAGTCGGGTGCGTGGATGATGAGGGTGGTAGTCAGTGCTCTTTTGAGGCAATCAAAAGCCTCTTTGCATTTATCATTAAAGTCAAACTCCACCTCCTTTTGCAACAAGTTGGATAGTGGAAGGGCTACTTTGCTAAAATCTCTTATAAAGCGCCTGTAGAATCCTGCATGACCAAGAAAAGATTGCACCTCTTGCACGCAAGAGGGGTAAGGCAATTGTGAAATAACAAAATTTTTTGCAGGATCTACTTCAATGCCCTTATTGGAAATAATGTGGCCTAAAACTATACCTTGCTCAACCATAAAATGACATTTTTCAAAATTTAGAACAAGATTAGTTTCAATGCATCTATTCAAAACCTTTTCCAGACTATCCAAACAAACATCAAAAGAGGATCCATATACATTGAAATCATCCATAAACACCTATATGCAATTTTCTAAAAAATCACTGAAAATACTAATCATGCACCGCTGGAAGGTACTAGGGACATTGCACAGGCCGAAAGGCATCCTCCTATAATCAAAAGTGTCGAAGTGGCAGATGAATGTGGTCTTTTCCTGATCCTCAGGAGCAATAGTGATTTGCATATAACCAGAAAAACCATCAAGAAAACAGTAATGAGATTTACCTGCCAAGCGCTCAAGCATTTGATCAATGAATGGCAGCGGAAAATGATCTTTTCTGGTTACCTGGTTCAGCCTCCTATAATCAATGCAGACTCACCAGTTGTTCTGCACTCTTGTGGGGATAAGCTCATCCTTTTCATTCTTGATCACTGTGAGGCCTACCTTCTTAGGAACTACTTGGACGGGACTCACCCATTGGCTGTCGGAGATAGGATAAATAATTCCAGCTTGCAAAAGCTTGGTTACCTCCTTCTTCACCACATCAAGAATCACCGGGTTGAGTCTTCTTTGTGGCTGTCTTACAGGTTTAGCCCCATCCTCTAAATTTATCCAATGCATACATATGGATGGGCTAATACCAGGAATGTCTGCCAGGGTCCAGCCTATAGCCTTCTTATGCTTCTTGAGAACTGATAACAGCTTCTCCTCTTGCTCATCAGCAAGGGAGGTAGATATAATTACTGGAAAACTTTTGCTATCATCCAAGTAAGCATATTTTAAATTTGATGGCAGAGGCTTCAATTCTGGTGTGGGCGGCTGGATAATGGTAGAAAGAGATGGTTTCTCAGCCTGTACCTCATAAAGAAAGTCAGAGGTATGTGTACTTCCTAAAACATTGTTAGTTCTATCTGACTCTAGAAAATCAATCTCAAGAGGTAAAACATCATCAGACATGTAATTAATATCAATTTCATATTCACTCTCAGCATCAAATTCAGACATATTATCAAGTACAAATTCAGATTCAATGCATGAAGAGTGACAGGCATGCAGATTAGAATGAAGATCAGTTATGTATTCATCAACAATATGGTCAATTATTTCAGCACGAAATACAAAAACATCTTCAGATGGGTGTTTCATAGCATCAAAAATATTAAAATGAACAGTTATATCACCAAACTCCATAGATAGTGTGCCTGCATATACATCTATCTTAGTTCTAGCTGTTTTCATAAAAGGTCTTCCTAGAATGATGGGAACTGACCTTGAGAAAATCCTTCCTCCATATTCAAAATATAAAAATCAACAGGGAAAATCAGTTCACCAACTCTAACTAAGACATCCTCTATGAAACCAGTAGGATAGGCAACACTTTTATTATCTAAATGAATTACCACATCAGTTGACTGCAAAGGACCAAGAGATAGAGAATTAAAAATAGACAAAGTCATAACACTAACAGAAGCTCCTAAATCTAGCATGGCATTGTCAAACTTATTGTTCCCTATAGTACGAGGTATGCCAAATGTACTTGGATCTTTACATTTTTCAGGGATTTGGGGAACTTATTTACCAATCAATGCGGAGACATTTCTGCCCATACTAATTCTTTCACTTCCTTTAAGCTTCCGCTTATTAGTGCATAGCTCCTTCAAGAATTTAGCATATCTTGGAATTTGCTTTATTGCATCCAGCAGAGGTATGTTTACCTCTACTTTTCTAAATGTTTCCAATATCTCCTTCTCTGCCTCTTCCATTTTTTTGTTGGAAATTGCTCTTGGAGGGAATGGAAGATGGATATGCTGTTTCTGTAAGTCAGAATTACCAGTGGAAGATTCACCTGCATAGAAATTGTTAGGTAACTTACACTTTAAATTTTTGTCATCATCTTTTTCTGGAGTAGAGTGAAGTTGGGCAGGTTCATTTGCGGATGAGGAAGATGTTGCCGGTTGAGGTCCTTGACACTGCTTTCCTGACCTCAATGTAATGGCACTCACATTTTTGGGATTTTGGACAGATTAAGAAGGTAATCTGTCATAATTCTGGGACTGTTGTTGATTTAACTGTGTAGCCAATTGTCCCATCTAATTAGTTAAGCTCTAAATGGAGGCTCTGGTCTCTTGTTGAAACTACATGTTTTGCATAGTCATTTTCCTCACAATTTCTTCAAGGGAAGGTTGCGGAGGAGCCTCAACTATTTTCTATTTCTGGGGCTATTGCTGTTGTTGTTGTTGCTGTTGGATTGGTGGAGGAACTTATGGTCTGCTTGGGCCAACAACATTCTGAAAATAAGGCTGTTGTTGTTGTTGTTGCTGTTGTGAAGGATTCGACCATCTAAGGTTGGGATGATTCCTCCACCCAGGATTGTACCTATTGCTGGAGAGGTCATAATTGTTCTATTGTGGCTGATTTTGCTGCTGAGGTTGAGGAGGTCTATTGTAGAAGTTTACAGCATAAGCTTCAGGCTGTTCAATTGCTTCAAATTGTTGCACATAAGGGCAAAGGTCTGTGTGGTGGTCTGCAGAGGAGCATAAACCACAGAGTCTGGCGACAGGTGTAGATTTTTGATTCATGGCCAGTTCGGTTACCAGGTTAACCAAGGCATCTAGTTTACCTTCAAGCTTCTTAGTCTCAGCTGATGAAGATGAATTCGTGGCTACTTCATGCACTCCTCTAATGACAATAGCATCATTTCTGGCACTAAATTATTGGGAGTTTGAAGTCATCTTCTCAATTAAATTTTTGGCTTGAGCAGGGGTCATGTCTCCAAGGGCTCCACCACTGGCAGCATCTATCATACTTATCTCTATGTTATTGAGTCCTTCATAAAAATATTAGAGAAGAAGCTGCTTAGAAATCTGGTGGTGAGGGCAACTGGCACATAGTTTTTTGAATCTCTCCCAGTATTCATATAGGCTCTCCCCACTGAGTTGCCTAATGCCTGAAATATCCTTTTTGATGGCAGTGGTCCTAGATGCAGGGAAGAATTTCTCCAAGAACACCCTTTTAAGGTCATCCCAGCTAAAAATGGACCTGGCAGCAAGGTAGTATAGCCAATCTTTTGCCACTCCCTCTAGAGAATGAGGAAAAACCTTTAGAAAGATATGATCTTCCTGGATTTGGGGGTTTCATGGTGGAACAAGGGGTTTCATGGTGGAGCAGACAATATGGAATTCCTTCAGATGCTTATGTGGGTCTTCACCTGCAAGGCCATGAAACTTTGGAAGCAAATGGATCAGTCCAGTATTAAGAACATATGGGACATCCTCATCAGGGTATTGGATGCACAAGCTTTCGTAGGTGAAATCAGGTGCAACCATTTCCCTTAGAGTCCTCTCACGGGGTGGAGGTTGTGTCATGTTCTCAGAATGTTCAAAATCAGAATGTTCAAAACAATAATGCTCAAAATCACCAATAACAGAATGCTCAGGATGCTCAAAAGGTACTAAATGATGTCTAATTAATCTATGAAATGTCCTATCTATCTCAGGATCAAAGGGTTGTAAGTCAGATGGATTGCCTCTAGTCATACACTATATTCAGCATGCACAACTAGTTGCCTTCTTATGCAAGTAACAGCGTAGATTTGAACTACAACTACCATTAAATGATATCCAAATGACTTGAAATTTTGTGAGCAACCTTATAAAATGATGAGAAGATAGCACAAAAAATTTCAAACAAAAATTCAAAGTCTAACTATAGAAGCTAAAAATGATAAGTTAAGATAAATAAGAGAATAATACTTGGAAAATAAAAAACTTTTGACAGAATTGCAATTTTTGGGGGAAGGAGAACTCAGCCGGCCTATGGCGGGCTACTAAGGCATGGGAAATTTTTTTCTACCCCAAATACATATATAATAATTGCGATTCTGATAACCGGAGCGAAAGTTATGGCCGTTTGAAATTTTGACAAAAATCAAATTTGCTACTTTTTTGGAACTTTCAAATCTGACCAAACTATGGGCTCCAGCTATTTTTCCCACAAAACATGGATCAAAAGAAGTGACCACAAAAAAATTCAGCCAAAAATAACAACTATAGCTACCAAAACAAAAAATCAAAATTAATTCAGCAAGGGTGGTCTCTGAAATCCGTCGCTAAGGGATTTCCACTACTACCCTGTTTTCTAGTTCAACAAAAGTGGTCGCTAAATTCGTCGCAAAACACTATTCACAACAAAACACCAAAACTGAAATAGGGGAAGTGCTGAACAGAAAAACTAAAACAGAACACACACTAAACAAAATAACAAAGTACTAAACAATACTAACACAACACGAAAGAATTAAACACTAACACGACACTAGCTATTATCAACCTTTGGACATTGCTCCCCGGCAATGGCGCCAAATTTGATCGAGGCCGTACCCGAATCAAATAAACATTAAAATGTAGTAACTAGGAAGTGATCCTAGGTCGTTTCCCAACGAGCAATGATAAACCAAATATTCATAACAGATAGTAGGAAAATAGTAACGAATTTGGGGGGGGGGGGTTGTTTGCCTTTGTAAATTAAACAGTGAATAGATGTGAATTCGAAAATAGCAGAATTAAAACACGTTGCTTCCCCTTGATTCACAAGCAAGTCTCTTATCCTAGGTTATGAGAGTTTATCCTTTATCAGTTCAACCACTTAATCCAACCCTAAATTAAATTACTAAGCAAAATTTAACACTAGGCATTCATTATGTGATTAAGAAACACATACACCAATTAATCATGAACGATCATTAAGCATGAATGAAAATTAAGCGCAGAGACAATTAATCAAGCACTAAGCATGCATGAATTAATAGCAACAAACACAGAGTAATTAGTGAAGAGGAAAAACTAAACATAATTTAATATTAATAATAGAACCTCAAAGAGAACTGTGCTTAATCCTCAAGAGAAAACAACGCTGGAGACTTAGCCTTCCATTAATCAATAGGGAACGAAATTTTATTGCTAAAATGAAAAGTAAAAACTGGAAATTGCAAAAGGAAAAAGTGTCTAAAAAGAAGAAAAGCCTAAAACTAAAAACGAAAAGAGGAGAGAGTCAAACTAGAGCCTTGGTGCTGTTATATATTTTCAGCCCTAAAGCTTACAAATCTGTTTTAAGTCCAAGCCCATAAATAAAATAAAATCTAGACAAGATAAGATAAGATAAAATAAAATCTAGATGAAATAAAATCTAAATAAGATAAGATAAAATCTAGATGAAATAATATCTAGATTAGATAAAATCTAGATAAGATAAGATTTGATAAAATTGTTTGCTCTCTTCAAGTCCAAGCTCAATTCTGGATTCAAGCCCAATTTCTTATAATTCTCCTGAAATTAAATTAAAAACACAAAATTAGTTCAATAGGCCCAAATGATAAAACTGCATAATTAATTTGACAAGACTAATCAGTAATTAAAATGGTGCAAAAAGAGTTAAGAAATGTGAGAAAATAATGGCACATCACTAAGCATCCCCTTGGAAATGCTTAGATTCTTTAACCACGCTTGTCCCCCACGAATGGGCCATCCGACAAGGTTAGTGCACTTCCCCCCCCATGAACATACACTACATACGACGTATGAATGTGGCCAAAAGTAAGTGCCAAAGACCATGGACCAATTAAAGCACCTAAGCATCCCCTCAGAAATGCTTAGATTCTTTAACCACGCTTGTCCCCCATGAATGGGCCATCCGACAAGGTCAGTGCACTCCTCCCCCACGAACATACACAACATCCAGCGTATCGAACATGGGCACCATCAAGTGCAATGACCATGGACAAATTAAAGCGCCTAAGCATCCCCGTAGCGAATGCTTAGATTCTTTAACCACTCTAGTCCCCCATGAATGGGTCGTCCGACAAGGTCAATGCATCCCCCCATGAACATACATAACATGCATATGCCAATACATTTCCAACATCAATCAACATTCCATTTTCATATCATTCTCAACATAGACATCATCTCGTCTCAATGACGTTATCAACAACAACAACAACCTCATTTCATATTCACATAATCATCAATAATAATATCAATTCATGTTGACATGGTCTTTATTAACAACGTCATCTCAAATCAATATCATCATAATTATTGTTAGTGCTTAGCTCTACTGAGTTTTAAAAGATTGGCTAAGATTTTGTTAAAACATAAGCACTTAGACAATGAAGGAAAGCTGGAGTTGCTGCACATGATGTCCAACCTTATGTCAAGGAATAAGATCGGGCTGCACAATGCACAAGGCAAGATAAAGTGTCAAGTGAAGAATTGAAGCTGCAGGATCCACGATGTCGGATACAATGTCCAGGACATCCTGCCCGAAAATACTGGAGTTGCTGCACAATGCACAAGGCAAGATAAAAGAATTGAAGCTGCAGGATCCACGATGTCGGATACGATGTCCAGGACATCTTGCCCGAAAATACTGGACACATAAATCTGTTATATCTTTAACAAATTATTGTGCAGTTAGCAACAGATTAGACGATCTATCTTTAGGAACGAATTAAAAGATAATTAAAGTTCGAATTACAAACTAGAAGAGTTCGTTCAGGGATTAAAGATTAAAGATAAAAACTAAAAGATCAAACTGTATCTTTTAGTTCTTTAAAGTGCAGATTTTTCAGGAGAATGATAGATCTCATCCAGCACAAGTTGTTACAGCCCAGATACGCACACTGCTATATAAACATGAAGGCTGCACGGGGTTGAGGACCAAGTCCGAGATTGAAGAGTTATTTTGTGAGTTTTGGGACTTGAGTGTTTTGTGAGCCACCTTGATGTTATCCTAACTTCAAGTGTTGGACCTGAGTGTGTAGAGTTGATCTCTTTTGTTCAGAGAGCAATCTCTGGTGTGTCTTTGATTTATTTGTAAACACGGGAGAGTGATTGAGAGGGAGTGAGAGGGGTTATCATATCTAAGAGTGGCTCTTAGGTAGAGATTGCACGGGTAGTGGTTAGGTGAGAAGGTTGTAAACAGTGGCTGTTAGATCTTCGAACTAACACTATTTTAGTGGATTTCCTCCCTGGCTTGGTAGCCCCCAGATGTAGGTGACGTTGCACCGAACTGGGTTAACAATTCTCTTGTGTTATTTACCTGTTTAATCTGTTCATACTCTCAAATATAATCTGCATGTTCTGAAGCGTGATGTCGTGACATCCTGTACGACATCTGGCATTGGTATCAGAATTTCAATTATCAATATCACCACATATCAATTAAAATCCCCAATAGCGACATCAACAATAAATCACATTCCGCACATATATATTTCTTTCATGCCTGAGATTCACACTCCCAGGTCTTCAAACAACACAAATCAAATAGAGACAACAATATCATTCATCACAATAAATATATATATCGCATCCCATTCGTCAAAACATAGTTTTTCCTGAAAACCAACATGCAACATTAATATCAAATGTATCGCATCCCATTAGTTAAAAACATTATTTCTCTTGGAAAACCCGCATGCACATCAAGGAAAATTATATCACATCCCATTAGTTAAAAACATCATTTTCTATAAAGGAAAACTCAGCATGCAACAGGGACAGGCAGTTATTCTCATAGCTAAGTTCCCTGACCTTAACTATGGCGTTAAAACAGTAAAGTTTATAATAAACTCCCCTCACCTATTGTGAGCTACCCGCGGGTCCCTCATCACGTCACTTGGATATTTCTTTTTCATCCTCGTTCGTCGGTTCCACGCAAGCCTCTACCATACCAAAACGAAGGAGACTTAATATGGATTTCAGAAACAAAGCTAATAACAATGTTCTGGGTCAAACACCCACGTCACTACATGAAAGGGCTGAGAGCATTTCGGGTTTTACAAAGGGACATCATTTTGAAATTCTGATCACGCCAATGTGACCAGGGTTCAGTGAAGGTCATGAAAATAACATGCATTTCATGAAGAAATAACGTTTTACAAAGTCTCTTTGCTCTAGGGTTTTTCAGAGGAAGCGTAAAACATGCAATGGCGGTTTCCAAACACTGAAATGATGCAAAGGTAAGATGAAACTAACAAGAAACAAGCGTATAACCATGGTCACCTCGAAGGAAAATGAAAGGTTAGATTATGGCTTCGTTCTCTACCAAAACCGCGAGGCAAGTTGGAAGATTCCGCTTCGGTTGAAGGGTTCCTCTCGGTGTGGGGTTTCAACGGAGAACAATGGTGGTTTGTTGTGGCTACTGATGGATATGGGTGATGTAGAAAGTGCTTGGGACATTGGAAATTGTTTTGGAAGAAAGAAGAAGAAGAAATGGCATTTTTCCAAAGCTAATTGGACTACAAGGCTCAAAACGCACAAGTGACTAATGCTCTCGGAAACAGAAGCGTCGCGCACACTCCAGACGTCTTATCAAAGATCCCAACGGTCAGATCGTGGACAAGTTTTCTGTGAAGCTCCAGACTAAATTTAGAAAAGATCCAACGGTTAGCGAAAGATAGGCAGCGTTTTTACTGAGACATCTTCATGTAGCTTCCTTGAGAAGCTTCATTAAGAGGCTTCCTCGTGGCTTCTTTGAAAAGCTTTCTCGATAGGCTTCTTTGAGAAGCTAAATTCTTATCTACCCATACCCCTCTATTAACTAAACTCACCTCCTTGAAAATAATTACGGATAAAATAACCCAAAAATATAATCAAACATCAAACATAATTACTATATATATATCAGGGTGTTACAACTCTCCCACCCTTTTAGAAATTTCGTCCTCAAAATTTACCTAACTCAAACAAGGATGGATGAGCTTCTCGCATCTGACTTTCTAATTCCCACGTGGCATCTTCTCCTGATGCACCTCCCCATATCACCTTGACCAATGGAATCTCTTTCCCTCTTAGGTGTTTTGTTCGCCTATCCTCGATCTTCAAAGGCAATGTTTCATATGTCAAATTCTCCTTCACTTGTATGTTATCCAATTCAATCACATGGGAAGGATCATGGATATACTTACGGAGTTGAGACACATGAAAGACATTGTGAAGATTAGAAAGAGATGGGGGTAATGCAATTTGGTATGCGACAGGGCCAACTCTCTTAAGAATTTGGAAAGGACCAATAAAGCGAGGTGTGAGTTTTTGGGATTTCAATGCTCGACCAACCCCAGTCCACTGAGTGACTCTCAAGAATACATGATCACCATCCTCGAATTCTAGATCTTTCCTCCTCTTATCATGATAACTTTTTTTTCCTACTCTGAGCAGTCCTCATCCTTTCCTTGATTAACTTGACTTTTTCGGTGGACAAGTGGACAAGTGTTCTATGAAGCTCCAGACTAAATTTCGAGAAGATCCAATGGTTAACGAAGGCTAGGCAGCGTTTTTACCGAGACAACTTCATGTAGCTTCCTTGAGAAGCTTCATTAAGAGGCTTCCTCGTGGCTTCTTTGAAAATCTTTCTCGAGAGGCTTCTTTGAGAAGCTAGATTCTTATCTACCCACACCCCTCTATTAACTAAACCCACCTCCTTGAAAATAATTATGGATAAAATAACACAACAAATATAATCAAACATCAAACATAATTACTAATAATATATATCAGGGTGTTACATCTTCGAGAAAGGGTGCAGATGACCATGTTGGTCTCTGCATGTCATCGGACTTGATTGTCTTTGGATGACGAAAGGAAGAGACTAAAGTAGTCTCGGTCGGTCGATAGACATTGAGTCTTTGACAAAGGGTGCAGATGACCATGTTGGTCTCTGCGTATCAACGGGCTCGCTTGCCTCTGGTTGACGAAAAGGGGAGACTAAAGTAGTCTCAATGTTGTTTCACTAAAATGCGAACTCGCTTAGCAAAGAAACAAACCTTCAAACCAATCAGAGCAACATGTATTTTTGAAGAAAAACAATGTGTCTATTGGGGAAGGGAAACATGCTGATAAAATTTTCTCATAGCCACAAATGAGATTTAGGTTATTGCATTTCGCTTCTAAACGATCATTTAGAAGAAACGTTGGATCCAACAGAAATAGAGGAAAACTGCTCAAAGTGTATAAATCTCACACGGGAAAATGTTTCATCGTAATTCTGAACAATAGATATATCATGACTTGACTTTGCAAATCATTTCCTATCAAATCAAAGATAACATGCGCAATCATGGATCAGTAGGACTTTTTTGGGAATGGTGTGTTTGGTGGGAAGTTTGGCTTTGGTGGGGGGTTTTGATTTTGGGTGTTTCGGCCTTTTCCTTTTTTTGTTTTTTTTTTTGTGTTTAGCGCGGCGCGAAAGTGACGCGGGCACAAAGATTTGGTTGGTAACCACAAGGGGAGATTTATGTGCCTCAAGTCATGGTTTCTTTTCTTTTCTTTCTTGCTTGTTGACAATTCTGTACATTATTCAGACATCGTCTGGTCCAATGACCTTTCTGCATATTTTGCTTCTCCCTTCTTCCGATCTTTGATCAAGAATTTTTCTTTTTCTTTTGCTTTCCTCCAATCTTTGATTAGGAATTTTCTCTTTTTCTTTTGCTTTTTGAAGCGCATTCACAACTTAACAGTAAATGAAGCTTCTTTTTAGGAGATCCTTTTGTTCTTTCATGGCATTCACCCTTTAGGTGTACACACATTTTTTTTCCAAAATCCACTTGTGTTCTAACCGGTGAATTTTTCAAAGAAAAACTGGCAATTATTTCTTTTCAAAAAAGTGTTGGCCTTTCTTTTCTCTTTTGGTTAATTGATTAATTATTTTTTTGTTTTTCTTTTTAGCTATTTCTTTCAATCAATTTCCCTCAAGCAAAGAAAAGATTAAAAACAGCTTGCAATCGAGGCACGGTTGGTATCCGAGATTTATCATCAAAAGGGCATTTCAGACAAACCATCGCAAAGTACATACGACAATATGCTAGACGCGGTAAAATTACTCACAACGGGTAATGGATAACTAAAAGCGGCAATGGCATGTTCAGTTCAAACATAACGGACATAAAAACTGGAAGCAACTAATGTCAAATCACACAGAAATAACAAAATAACCAAAAGAAATAATGTCAAATCACAATGGAAATAACAAAATAACCAAAAGCGACAATTTCAAAAGAAGACAAATCACAACAGAAATAACAAAATAACCAAAAGCGATAATGTCAAAAGAAGACAAATCACAGCGGAAATAAACAAAAGCGATAATGTCAAAAGAAGACAAATCACAGCGGAAATAACAAAATAACCCAAAGTGATAATGTCAAAAGAAGACAAATCACAAGTTTGGCGATCCGGCCCTGCAGCCCTGCCTCCTCACAAGAGGAAGTCTATCAAGTCGGCCATGTCCTCATCCTCCTGGGCTTCGTCCCCACCTCCGGAGGTCCCCGCGGGCCCTGCTCGCATCTAAAAATTGGGCCAATCTCCAGGCCATGCTACTGCAGCCTTGAACTGCTCTGGAGTAGGCCACGTGTAAAGGCCAGAATCCCTACCCTGCTAGTGCAAAGTGTACTGATAGAAACTCTCGTTCAGCCAAACCTTACCTCTGTGGTTGGCTGCCTGCTGGTCAGCCACATGCCTTATGCAACGCTCCAACCTCCGTAGGTGAGCTGAGGTGGACTCCAGGGGTGATAGTGGTGCATCGGCTGCCTGCGGATGGCCGTCTCCAGGTTGCTGTGGTGCCTCGCCCTGCGCCTGCCTGGGGGTGCAGTATTTCTTGATCAAGGATCTGGTAATGGGCGGTCAGATGACCTTGCTGGGGGTGACAACCACTCTGTAGAACTGACAGAGGCCCGTAATCAGAGCGGGAAACCCCAAGGCCCTATTGGACCTCTCCAGGTCTATAAGGTGCCTCATAGGTGCCGCCCCTGCAAATTGATAAATGTCGTTAGAAACCAGCTGAGCCACGTGCACACTCACTTGTGTCAGAATAGCATAAACCAACTGGCACTTCGGCAGGGGGAGGTCAGAGTTATGTTCGCTGGGCAGAATGTTGCTGCATAGCAACATCATCCATATATGGGTAAGGGTGGTCATGCTGGTGCGCATGATCCGCACCCTTCTTCCTGCAGCGGTCCGAGTGAAATCTTTCCTCGGTATGCACAACAGCTGGGCAATGGCCACCTCATCAAAGCCAGAGACCTGTCTCCTCCTCTGGTTGTACTCACACTGTTGGCCCTCCACCAAAACCAGTGGGTGGCCTAGGAACTGATTGAGGGCATTTGTGTCGAAGGGAATCCACTGGCCCCTCACCCAGGAGCGCATATCTCAGACTCCCTCCTCAGTAGGCTAGGCATTGGCATAAAAATCCATGACTATCTCCGAGTCGAATTTAGCCTTGGGTGTCACAAGTGGTGCCCAGTGCCTGCGGGCTATCTCCTCCTAAAAGTTAGGGAACTCGTCATCCCTCAACTGGACCCGCCTTTCTCTGAGGAATGACCATCCCTTGATGGTCTTAAAGTGCTGATGATGCTCGGTGCTCCAGAATCGGTGCCAATCGAAGTCCATGTCAGCTTGCGGGGCAGCATTGGAGCCTGCTCCGGTGGTGTGCTTCCTGGACCTTTTCGTGGGAAGCTTTTTTAGGGCCATCTCCTGCGAAAACACATTTGGAAGACTAGTTTACAAGGAAATGCCATTTTAAAGCAAAATCAAGCAAAAATGACATACAACTCCTTCCAACAAAACACAAATATCAATGTAAATTTAGAGCAAACTCAAACACCGATGCACGTGTTTTTTTGGGACATACACTTATGAACATACCTGCATGCAAGATATTTTGCTACTTGTCTTCACATATATGTGTTTCCAAAGCATTTTCGCTAAATTTACATACATTCATACTCAAGGTATTTTGCTACCAAAAATTAAATACACGTATAACCAAAGTATTTTTGCTACCAAAAACTACTTTTTATGCATATTCAAGTATTTTGCTACCAAAATTACATACATGCATATCCAAGGTACTTTGCTACCAAAAATTACATACATGCATATTCAAGGTATTTTGCTACCTAAATTACATTTCATGCATACTCAAGTATTTTAGCTACCTAAATTACATACAAATTAACAAAGTATTTTTTGCTACCTAAATTAACATACAAATTAACAAAGTATTTTTGCTACCTATATTAACATACAAATTAACAATGTATTTTTGCTACCTAAATTAATATACAAATTAACAAGGTATTTTTGCTACCTACATTAATATACAAATTAACAAGGTATTTTTGCTACCTAAATTAATATACAAATTAACAAGGTGTTTTTGCTACCTACATTAATATTATATTCGTACATATATGCACACTTGAAAGCCAATTTCATGCTATACACATATCTACATTTACTCGAAAAGCAATTTCACATCACACATCCATGGGAAAAGGTAGAAAATTTACTATTCATCCACATTTTGGAAAACCATTTCATGCCATATGCTGCCATTTTGGGAGGCGTTTTCGTGCCATTTTCAGCACATATGCATATTGGCACAACAATTGGCTACCTATTCTATGTAGGCATATACAACAAGTATTCAACCAATGTCTAACATCACTTAGGCACAAAGAAAGCCCTCATGGTGCAGTGCCTACCAAATGCTGGCCCAAAGGGGAGCTTCACCCAATATGCTCTCATTTTCATGTACTCTCGCACTCAAAACGCAAGCTTGGGTTCCTAGGCCTAAGGTATATGTGGGCACCTATCCTAGCTTCAAGGAGGAATTGATTCTCGGATTCAAGTAAATACATACAATTTGGAGCACCAAAATACATCAATGGAAAGCTAGAGAACCACAGAATGATGTACTTACTTGTTTGGAGTGAACAACAATGCCAAATGGAACCAAAAACGCAAAAAATGGTGATCTAAGGCTGGAAAATCGCAAATCCCGTTAGCCCTTGTTCTTGGCACTTTGAATATGAGAGGGAAGATGTTTGGGTGAAAAAAACTTCACCTTCCCCCCCCCCCTTTTTTTGACCAATTTTGTGCAGAGGATGCTCGCCCAGACGAGCTAATTCTGCATTAATTAATTTTTTTTTTGCAAGAATTCTTTGCAAGATTTGACTACTTTCCGGTTTGCGCTTGTTTATTTTAATTCCTAGGATTATGAGTGATGGGCCATCATTTTCTTCTATTTTCTAAACCCTTTTTGCACCATTTTAATTATTGATTGGTCTTAATTGTCAATTAATTAGGCAGTTTTATTATTTGGGCTCATTTAGCTAATTTGATGTTTTTAATCTAATTTCAGGAATTAATGAAACATTGGGCTTAATCCGGATTTTAGTTGTGGACTTGAAGAGGGCAAATAAAGCAGCGCTTACCTTAGTTAATTTCTAATTAGGAAATTTTGCAATTTTATTTTATGTTGTTCAGTGTTTATTTCGTTTTGGGCCAGAATATTGTAATAGGGCCCAGTGACTTTGAGTGACTCTTTTTAAATAGCTGCCTTGGGATTCGTGAAGGTAGTCTGTTATGCTATTTTCATTATTCAGAGCTTTGGTTTTAGGTTTTCACATTTTTCTGTTCCCTTGTTACAATTTTCGTTCTGAATGCAAATTTCCGTTTTCTGCTTCTAATTACGAGTTCATTCGTGCTTCTTCTTCTACTTTCATTTACGTTTCTGTTCATTTACGTTCTGTTCATTTATGTTTCTGTTTCATGTTTCATTTGTGTTTTCTGTTTGAATCCATGGAAGGCTAGATTTTCTGGTGTTGTTTCCTTTTGAGGACGAAGCCCAACTCTCTTTGAGGTTTCGCTTGTAATGTGGTTTCCTGGCAGTTTTCCCTTCACCAGTTATCCCAATTTCGTGAATATTAATCAGTGCACGCTTCGTGTTCGATTAATTGCCTCTGAGCCTAACTTGCGTTCATGCTTAATGGACGAAGGGCTAACTGGTGTATGTGGTGCCTAATCACATATTGAAAACCCTAAGTTGATTTTCGCTTAGTAAATTGAAATAGGGTTGGATTAAGTGGTTGACTGTTAGGAACGAATTCTCCATAACCCAGGATAAGAGAATGGCTTCTGAATCAGAGGAAACAACCCGTTTTTAATATTAGTAGTTTCGTATTCCAGTTTACTTGTTCTGCTCTTTAATTTCCAAACAACCAAACCCCCCCCCCAATCGTTATTGTTACTGCAAGTATATTATGAACATTTGGTTTGTCACTGCTCGTTGGGAAACGACCTAGGATCACTTCCTAGTTACTGCATTTTCATGTTTATTTGATTCGGGTACGGCCTCGATCAAATTTGGCGCCGTTGCCAGGGAACAGTGTCCAAAGGTTCAGAATAGCTAGCTAGTGTTGTGTGTTTAATCCTTTCGTGTTTTATGTTTAAATTGTTAGTATTGTGTTAGTATGTGTGTTAGTGTTGTTTAGTGTCCTGGTATTTTGTTTAATGTGTGTTCTGTTTCAGTTTTCCCATTAAGCCTTTCCCCTGTTCCAGTCTTGGGTGTTTTGCTGTGAAGATTATGCTTGCGGCAAAAATAGAGTAGTAGTAGAAATCAATTAGAGACGGATTTTAGCGACCACCCATGCTGAATTATTTGAGATTTTTTGTTTTAGTAGCTAGGGTTGTTATTTTTGGCTGAATTTTTTTGTGGTAACTTCTTTTAATCCGTATTTTGTGGGAAAAATAGCTAGAGCCTTTAGTTTGGTCAGATTTGAAAGTTCCAAAAAACTAGCAAATTTTGTGTTTGTCAAAACTTCAAACGGCCATAACTTTTGCTCCGGTTATCAGAATCGCAATTATTATATATGCATTTGGGGTAGAAAAAAATTTCCTACACCGTGGCAGCCTGCCACAGGCCGGCTGAGGTCTCCATCGTCCAAAAAAAGCGATTTTGTCAAAAGTTTTTTATTTTTCAAGTTTTATTCACTTATTTTTCTTAACCCACCAATTTTAGCTTTCATAGTTAGACTTTGAATTTTTGTCTGAAATTTTTTGTGCTATCTTCTCATCATTTTATAAGGTTGCTCACAAAATTTCAAGTCATTTGGATATCATTTGAGGGTAGCTGTAGTTCAAACCTGCACCTTTATTTACATGACAAGGCAACTAGTTGTGCATGCTGAATGTAGTGTATGACTAGAGGCAATCCATCTGACTTACAACCCTTTGACCCTGAGATAGATAGGACATTTCATAGATTAGTTAGGCATCATTTTATACCTTTTGATCATCCTGAGCATTCCATTACTGGTGAATCTGTGCATTCTGTTATTGGTGATTTTGAACATCCTGATTTGGAGCATTATAATTTTGAGCATTCTGATTCTGAGCATTCTGATTTTGCACATTCTGAGAACATGGCACAACCTCCACCCCGTGAGAGGACTCTAAGGGAAATGGCTGCACCTGATTTCACCTACGAAAGCTTGTGCATCCAATACCCTCATGAGGATGTCCCATATGTTCTTAAAACTGGACTGATTCATTTGCTTCCAAAGTTTCATGGCCTTGCAGGTGAAGACCCGCACAAACATTTGAAAGAATTTCACATTGTCTGCTCCACCATGAAACCCCCAGATGTCCAAGAGGATCACATATTTCTGAAGGCTTTTCCTCATTCATTAGAGGGAGTGGCAAAGGACTGGCTGTATTACCTTGCTCCAAGGTCCATCACGAGCTGGGATGACCTTAAGAAAGTATTCTTAGAAAAAAAATTTCCCTGCTTCCAGGACCACAGCCATCAGGAAGGATATCTCAGGTATTAGACAACTCAGTGGAGAGAGCCTGTATGAGTACTGGGAGAGATTTAAGAAACTATGTGCCAGTTGCCCCCACCATCAGATTTCAGAACAGCTTCTTCTCCAATATTTTTATGAAGGACTCAGTAATATGGAGAGAAGTATGATAGATGCTGCCAGTGGTGGAGCCCTTGGAGACATGACTCCTGCTGAAGCCAGAAATTTAATTGAGAAGATGGCTTCCAACTCCCAGCAGTTTAGCGCCAGAAATGATGTCATAGTCATTAGAGGAGTGCATGAGGTAGCTACAAACCCATCTGCATCATCTGAAACTAAGAAGCTTGAAGGAAAACTGGATGCATTGGTTAACCTGGTAACCCAACTGGCCTTGAATCAGAAATCTGTACCTGTCGCGAGGGTTTGTGGTTTGTGCTCCTCTGCTGACCACCATACAGACCTTTGCCCTTCCATGCAGCAACCTCGAGCAATTGAGCAGCCTGAAGCTTATGCTGCAAATATTTACAATAGACCTCCTCAACCTCAGCAGCAAAATCAACCACAGTAGAACAATTATGACCTCTCCAGCAACAGATATAACCCTGGATGGAGGAATCACCCTAACCTCAGATGGTCCAGCCCTCAGCAACAACAACAGCAACCTGCTCCTTCCTTCCAAAATGTTGCTGGCCCAAGCAAACCATACATTCCTCCACCAATCCAACAACAACAACAACCCCAGAAACAGCCAACAGTTGAGGCCCCTCCACAACCTTCCCTCGAAGAACTTGTGAGGCAAATGACTATGCAAAACATGCAGTTTCAGCAAGAGACCAGAGCCTCCATTCAGAGCTAAACCAATCAGATGGGACAATTGGCTACCCAATTGAATCAACAACAGTCCTAGAATTCTGACAAGCTGCCTTCTCAAGCTGTCCAAAATCCCAAAAATGTCAGCGCCATTTCATTGAGGTCGGGAAAGCAATGTCAAGGACCTCAACCCGTAGCACCTTCCTCATCTGCAAATGAACCTGCCAAACTTCACTCTATTCCAGAAAAAGGTGATGACAAAAATTTACCTAACAATTTCTGTGCAGGTGAATCTTCTTCCACAGGTAATTCTGATTTGCAGAAGCAGCACATTCCCCCTCTTCCATTCCCTCCAAGAGCAGTTTCCAACAAAAAAAATGGAAGAGGCAGAGAAAGAGATCTTGGAAACGTTTAGAAAAGTAGAGGTAAACATACCTCTGTTGGATGCAATAAAGCAAATTCCAAGATATGCCAAATTCTTGAAGGAGTTGTGCACTAATAAGCGGAAGCTTAAAGGAAGTGAACGAATTAGCATGGGCAGAAATGTCTCCGCATTGATTGGTAAATCTGTTCCTCAAATTCCTGAAAAATGCAAAGATCCAGGTACATTCAGCATACCTTGTATTATAGGGAATAGTAAGTTTGACAATGCCATGCTAGATTTAGGAGCCTCTGTTAGTGTTATGCCTCTGTCTATTTTTAATTCTCTATCTCTAGGTCCCTTGCAGTCAACTGATGTGGTAATTCATTTAGCTAATAGAAGTGTTGCCTATCCTGTTGGTTTCATAGAAGATGTCTTAGTTAGAGTTGGTGAACTGATTTTCCCTGTTGATTTTTATATCTTGAATATGGAAGATGG
Source organism: Glycine max (assembly GCF_000004515.6). Classification (NCBI taxonomy): domain Eukaryota; kingdom Viridiplantae; phylum Streptophyta; class Magnoliopsida; order Fabales; family Fabaceae; genus Glycine; species Glycine max. The sequence continues at coordinate 19,608,381 of NC_038241.2, read as the reverse complement.
ATTTTCTCAAGGATCAGTTCCCATCATTCTAGGCAGACCCTTTATGAAAACTGCTAGAACTAAGATAGATGTTTATGCAGGCACACTGTCTATGGAATTTGGTGACATAACTGTTCATTTTAATATTCTGGATGCTATGAAATACCCATCTGAAGATCTTTCTGTATTTCGTGCTGAAATAATTGACCATGTTGTTGATGAATACATGACTGATCTTTATTCTAATCTGCATGCCTCTCACTCTTCATGCATTGAGTCTGAAATTGTACTTGATCATATGTCTGAATTTGATGCTGAGAGTGAATCTGAGAGTGATATTGATTGCATGTCTGGTGGTGGTGTTTTACCTCTCGAGATTGATTTTATAGAGTCAGATAGGACTAAACATGTTTCAGGAAGTACACATACCTCTGGCTTTCTTTATGAGGTAAAGGCTGAGAAACCATCTCCTTCTACCACTGTCCAGCCGACCACACCAGAATTGAAGCCTCTGCCATCAAATTTAAAATACGCTTACTTGGATGATAGCAAGAGTTTTCCAGTGATTATATCTGCCTCCCTTGCTGATGAGCAAGAGGAGAAGTTGTTGTCAGTTCTCAAGAAGCATAAGAAGGCTATAGGCTGGACCCTGGCGAACATTCCTGGTATTAGCCCATCCACATGTATGCATCGAATAAATTTAGAGGATGGAGCTAAACCAGTAAGACAACCACAGAGAAGACTCAACCCGGTGATTCTTGATGTAGTGAAGAAGGAGATAACCAAGCTTTTGCAAGCTGGAATCATTTATCCTATCTCCGATAGCCAATGGGTGAGTCCCGTCCAGGTAGTCCCGAAGAAGACTGGCCTCACAGTGATCAGAAATGAGAAGGAGGAGCTGATTCCTACTCGGGTGCAGAACAGTTGGAGAGTCTGCATTGACTATAGGAGGCTGAACCAGGTTACCAAAAAGGACCATTTTCCCCTGCCATTCATTGACCAGATGCTTGAACGCCTGGCAGGTAAATCCCACTACTGCTTCCTTGATGGTTTTTCTGGTTATATGCAAATTACTATTGCTCTTGAGGATCAGGAAAAGACCACATTAACCTGCCCCTTCGGCACTTTTGCCTACCGGAGGATGCCTTTCGGCCTGTGCAATGCCCCTGGTACCTTCCAGCGGTGCATGATTAGTATTTTCAGTGATTTTTTAGAAAATTGCATAGAGGTGTTTATGGATGATTTCACTGTATATGGATCCTCTTTTGATGGTTGTTTGAATAGTTTGGAAAAAGTTTTGAATAGATGCATTGAAACTAACCTTGTTCTAAATTTTGAAAAATGTCATTTTATGGTTGAGCAAGGTATAGTTTTAGGCCACATTATTTCCAATAAGGGTATTGAAGTAGATCCTGCAAAAATTTCTGTTATTTCACAATTGCCTTACCCTTCTTGTGTGCGAGAGGTGCGATCTTTTCTTGGTCATGCAGGATTCTACAGGCGTTTTATAAGGGATTTTAGCAAAGTAGCCCTTCCACTGTCCAACTTGTTGCAAAAGGAGGTGGAGTTTGACTTTAATGACAGATGCAAAGAGGCTTTTGATTGCCTCAAAAGAGCGCTGACTACCACCCCCATCATCCAGGCACCCGATTGGACAGCCCCTTTTGAGCTTATGTGTGATGCATCAAATTATGCATTGGGGGCTGTCCTTGCTCAGAAAATTGATAAATTGCCCAGGGTGATATATTATGCTTCTAGGACTTTAGATGCTGCCCAAGCGAATTATACTACTACTGAGAAAGAGCTTCTAGCCATAGTTTTTGCTCTTGAAAAATTTCGATCTTATTTGCTTGGTACCCGCATTATTGTTTATACCGACCATGCAGCTCTAAAGTACTTGTTGAAGAAGGCTGATTCTAAGCCTAGGTTGATCCGATGGATGCTCTGGCTCCAAGAGTTTGACTTAGAGATTCGTGATAGGAGCGGAGCACAAAATCTAGTTGCTGATCATTTGAGTAGGATCGAACGTATATCTGATGCAGATTCACCTATTCGGGATGATTTCCCGGATGATCATTTGTATATACTGTATAGTATTTATGACTCTCTTTCTACTCCCTGGTTTGCTAATATTGTCAACTATTTAGTTGCTTCTGTTTTCCCTCCCTTAGCATCTAAGGCCCAAAAAGATAAAATTAAAAGTGATGCTAAGCATTTTATTTGGGATGACCCCTACTTGTGGAAATTGTGCAGTGATCAGGTCATTAGACGGTGCATTCCAGATCATGAGACTGACTCAGTCCTACAGCTCGCAAAGTGCTTGATTGTGGTTTTTATTGGCCCACCATCTTTAAAGATGCGTGGAAGATCTGTAGCACTTGTGAGCAGTGTCAGAGAGCAGGAAATACACTTACATGGCGACAACAAATGCCTCAGCAACCTATGCTATTCTGTGAGGTGTTTGATGTCTGGGGTATAGATTTCATGGGTCCTTTTCCTGTCTCTTTTGGTTATGTTTACATTCTCCTTGCAGTTGACTATGTTTCAAAATGGGTGGAAGCCAAGCCCACTAGAACTAATGATGCTAAAGTTGTCGCAGACTTTGTCAGGTCTAATCTATTTTGCAGGTTTGGAGTACCTAAAACAATTGTTAGTGATCAAGGAACCCATTTTTGCAACAGGACAATGCATGCCCTGCTTAAAAAGTACGGGGTGGTACACAGGGTATCCACACCATACCACCCCCAGACCAATGGACAGGCAGAAATTTCTAACCGAGAAATCAAGCGAATTTTAGAGAAGATTGTGCAGCCAAGCAGGAAATATTGGAGTACCAGGCTTGATGATGCTCTCTGGGCACATCGGACTGCCTACAAAGCACCCATAGGAATGTCTCCTTATCGGGTTGTCTTTGGAAAGGCATGTCATCTTCCAGTGGAAATTGAGCACAAAGCTTACTGGGCAGTGAAGACTTGCAACTTCTCTATGGATCAAGCTGGTGAGGAAAGAAAGTTGCAACTGAGTGAGTTAGATGAAATCCGCCTAGAAGCCTACGAGAATGCCAAGTTCTACAAAGAAAAGACCAAGAAGTTCCATGATATCATGATAGTTAAAAAAGACTTCGTGGTTGGGCAAAAAGTGTTATTGTATAATTCTAGGCTTGGACTCATGAGTGGTAAGTTGAGGTCTAAGTGGATTGGTCCTTTTGTTGTTACTAATGTTTTTCCTTATGGTACAGTTGAGATCAAAAGTGACTCCACAAACAAGAGCTTCAAGGTCAATGGACATCGACTTAAGCCATTCCTCACGAACCCTTCTTTAGTGGACGTAGTGGTGGAAGAGACTTCCTTACTCCACCCTACTCTTCCTCCACCATGACTTAGGGAGTTTTTCTTTTCCTATCTCCTTCTTTGCTTTTATTACACTTGTCCGATACTCTTTGATGATTTAATTGTTTTTAATCTTTTAATTGTGCTACATTGAGGACAATGTGTTGTTTAAGTATGGGGGGGGGGAGTGTTCTTTGGTTTTGCTAGTTTTGTTGGTTTTGTTAATTTGTTAGTTGTGTTAATTTGTTAATGTTGTTAGTTTCGTCGGATTTTTAGTTTAATATTTTGGGTCAATTTTGTGTGCACGTACGACTTTGCATGTTTTTCTTTGAATTATAGGATATGTTCAAGAAATGGGTAATTGTTTTGAAAATAAATGTTCTTGACATTTTGTGACTTGAAATCCTTGATTCCTCTCTACATGTCATGATAGTTTTGAAAGCTCAATTTGAAAGTGATAATTTTACCTTTGTGAGAATTTGAGTCATCCATCATCATAATCATTTGGTGTGTTTTGCCCCATTGATTGCTTGCACAATAGCCTTGGCTTGATTCTTGTTGATGCGTCCTAATTCACATGCATATTTGGAAATGATTGAGGCAATTTTGTTCTTATAAGCTTCTAGCCAAATAGACTTACCTTGAATTAATTCCTTTGATAGCCCTTTTGAGCCTTGTTTCCCTTTCCTTGTTTTGAAGCTCACTACAAGCCTTAAGTGAAAAACCATGATATCACCATATCCTTAAGGAATTTTGGAGCTTTGGAATTGTTTTGGGAATAAGTGTGGGGGGTTTTTGTTTCATTGGACAACTTGTTTTGTTGGCTATGCTTCATGATGTATTTTGGGCCATACTTGATGTACATTGTATATTGGTTAAATGTTGGACATGCTGAATGAAATGTTGTTTCTCAAAGGCTATAGAGTAAAAAAAAAATTCGAAAAAAGAAAAAGAAAAGCAATAAAGTTGAGTGAATAAGATCTTAAATGGCACAAGAATGATGAAACTCTTGGTTCTACTCTTCATGTTTAAATTTTATCTTTACTTCTTTTTATTTTCTTATTTTTTTTTCTTAATATGCACTTATTCCCCTTTGCTCCTCTATTCCTTTGGGATTTAGCCACTTATTCCATATTTCTCCATACCTTGTCCTTGGCCCCATTACAACCTTAAAAGACCTTTTGATCCTCATGTGCTTGTGTTTGTGGGTTGATTGTCAATTTTAGAATCTTGCCAAGTCTATGTGGTGTTTGCTTTCATGGGTGCTTTGAGGGTAAATAGTAGCCTAGACACTTGAGAGATAGAGTGTATATCTTGTGAGGCTTTATCACTTTTCATTCTTGAGCTGATTAACTATTTTGCCATGATTGGGTTGCTTGGATGATTTTCATGAATGTCTTGACTTTTTGGATCTCCTTATGTTAGATGTTACCCATTCCTTTCATTCCTTGATGTTCATTGAGAAATATATGAATGTGTTTGTTTGTCTCTCTTTGATATCCTTGGATTTTGTTCATTGTTTCATTTTGCCCAGGAGTGCAAAAGGCTAAGTATGGGGGGTTTTGATGTGCCATCATTTTCTTCTATTTTCTAAACCCTTTTTGCACCATTTTAATTATTGATTGGTCTTAATTGTCAATTAATTAGGCAGTTTTATTATTTGGGCTCATTTAGCTAATTTGATGTTTTTAATCTAATTTCAGGAATTAATGAAACATTGGGCTTAATCCGGATTTTAGTTGTGGACTTGAAGAGGGCAAATAAAGCAGCGCTTACCTTAGTTAATTTCTAATTAGGAAATTTCGCAATTTTATTTTATGTTGTTCAGTGTTTATTTCGTTTTGGGCTAGAATATTGTAATAGGGCCCAGTGACTTTGAGTGACTCTTTTTAAATAGCCGCCTTGGGATTCGTGAAGGTAGTCTGTTATGCTATTTTCATTATTCAGAGCTTTGGTTTTAGGTTTTCACGTTTTTCTGTTCCCTTGTTACAATTTTCGTTCTGAATGCAAATTTTCGTTTTCTGCTTCTAATTACGAGTTCATTCGTGCTTCTTCTTCTACTTTCATTTACGTTTCTGCTCATTTACGTTTCTGTTCATTTACGTTCTGTTCATTTATGTTTCTATTTGAATCCATGGAAGGCTAGATTTTCTGGTGTTGTTTCCTTTTGAGGACGAAGCCCAACTCTCTTTGAGGTTTCGCTTGTAATGTGGTTTCCTGGCAGTTTTCCCTTCACCAGTTATCCCAATTTCGTGAATATTAATCAGTGCACGCTTCGTGTTCGATTAATTGCCTCTGAGCCTAACTTGTGTTCATTCTTAATGGACGAAGGGCTAACTGGTGTATGTGGTGCCTAATCACGTATTGAAAACCCTAAGTTGATTTTCGCTTAGTAAATTGAAATAGGGTTGAATTAAGTGGTTGACTGTTAGGAACGAATTCTCCATAACCCAGGATAAGAGAATGGCTTCTGAATCAGAGGAAACAACCCGTTTTTAATATTAGTAGTTTCGTATTCCAGTTTACTTGTTCTGCTCTTTAATTTCCAAACAACCAAACCCCCCCCCCAATCGTTACTGTTACAGCAAGTATATTATGAACATTTGGTTTGTCACTGCTCGTTGGGAAATGACCTAGGATCACTTCCTAGTTACTGCGTTTTCATGTTTATTTGATTCAGGTACAGCCTCGATCAATGAGGAAACTAGGCGTATTCAACTACGACTTAAGAAACATAGGTGAATAAATAACGAGCAGAAATTTAAAAGGTACTAGGCTGCCTCCTAGTAGCGCTTCTTTAATGTCTTGAGCCGGACGCCGGGTGATGATCTATTGATCACGAGCCTAGCACCTGCTCGTACCTACCCCTAAGTCAGGAAATGACATAACGCAGTAAAATATGACTTTGCTACCACTTACCTTTGTTTACCTTTATTTTGAATTTGGCGTGGTATTGGCCAAATCTTTGCTTATCCTCCGACTCACAGGATGACAAAAATGCATATGCGTGCATGCTCATGATTAAGCGGTTCAAGCGTAACAATTTAAACAAATGTTTATTATGTTCAATTTTGCTTAAATGCTTATGGCACCCCTATAGATTGAAATCATGCATTCTAAAGCAATAACAGACACAACACAAAGGTTGAAATGCAAACCATAATCCGATGTTTATTAAATGTTGCGATCACAGCTTACAAAGGATAGGAAAACTTTAGGGAGCCTCAGAGTACAATCATGTATTGACTCTCCTAGCTACCCCAAGTGCTAGGCATAATATCGTTTGACGATATCAGCGTTCATGGGTGAAGGCAACTCTTCATCGTCCATGCTGGCAAGCTATTCGTGCTCCGGGATACTACTTGTTTGTGTGGATGTGAAATCTACAGGCAAGTGCACCGAGTTGTCAAGTATATAATTAAATGGTGTGAACCGAGTATCGAACTCAGGGAACTTATTCATTTGGTAAAGGTTTGTTCAATAAGCAGGCATTTGCAAATAGAATTCATGATTATGAATGAAAGTAAAAGTATGTTCTATTCTAATTACAAAGCAATAAACATGAGCAAGTAAGTGTGAAAACAAATATCTAAAGGCCTCGGGTCCTCTTACTGAGCAAATTGATGCAATTAAGGATGTTTCTCTAATTAAAGATATTTCGGTGTTCTATGCTGAAGGCTCAAGTACTAAACACCGATGTCTCGTGAGTTTAGCCTAATTCTAATTAAACTTCGTTCATAGATGTCTCTTGTTAAACTTAGCTTAATTGAATGACTTTATGATCACAGCATAATAAAAACTAGATTACTGCACTCCGTGTCCAGACATACGGTAACCTAATCCTGCTCTATCAAGTTCTAAGGAGACAATACATCTTTCAATGCTAAAGCCCCTAACAGTACACACATATAGGTGATCAAGCCACAAGCATGCAATAATAAAGTACTAATAGAAACAATGAACACATAAAACAACCTTAATTAGATAGGGAAAAAGTTTACATCAATTACTCAATAAGAATCCCCAACTAAGGATTTAGCCTTCCACAACAAGGAAGCTCCTTTTACAATGAAGAAGAATTAAGAGAAATTGCTTGCTTACAAAGGAGTGGGGATGTCTCCTCCACCTTTAGGAATCTTACAATCACTCAAAAGCTCACAAATCTTCCTAAAAGATCAAAACTTGGCTTCTTTGCTTTGTTCTTTGCCTTTGTGTATTTCACTCTTCAAGCTCTTACGACTATTCAGTGCTCTCTCTCTCTCTCTCTCTCTCTCTCTCTCTCTCTCTCTCTTTCTGCTATTCCAGGCTTTAAAAAGGGCTCACTGACCTCGACGTCGCACTTAGCGCCATTCTCGCGCTTAGCGCGAGTAAGTGAATTTTCGCTAAGTGCGTGACAGATTCCCTTCCAGATTCCTTCTATCCGCTAAGCGTGTTGATGCCTCGCTTAGCGGATGACACTCGCTAAGCGCATTGAGATCGCTTAGTGAGACGTCAACTTTAGCACTTCTTCAAAATAACTCTTTTTTGCCTGAAGTTGAAGAGAAATTGACATTAATTCCATACACAAGGCTTCTACTGAGCACAGATAAAAACAGAGCAAAATTTATTTACAATCCTACAAAAAGAACCATAAATTGGAGAAAATATATACATTTTGTAAAAGTTTTCTATACAAAAGTTAGTCGTATAAGACGACTAACAAACTCCCCCAAATTTACAGTTTTGCTTGTCCTCAAGCAAAGAAAGAACAACTCACTTGTTCTCAAGTGACAAAATCACAGTGGTTATTCACAAAGTGTTTGCTCCAAAGAATTCAATCACATGAAATAAATGGCATAGAATGCTTCAATCACAGCTTCTCACAAGACATGCTGCTTTTCAAAGATGTGAACATGATTATTAAGGAACACAACTAAAATAAGCTAGTAAGAGCGACAGATATCAAGGAAAGATCATTAACCAAAGCCTCACAGCTATTGTTTCACTCAAGCACAAGTGTTTAGGTTATCCATCAATCAACAACCAACATAAGTCTCAATCTTTGCACTTCATCTCATATCATACAGTGAAGAACACACAAACTGAATCTAAAGGACTTTACTAGGCTTGTAATGAGGTTGGGCTGCAACAAATCATGGTTTTTCTTGGATGCAAAAGCTTAGGTTCTAGGAGAGCATTCATCCTTAGATTAACCCTTTCTATAATTATTCCCAACTTCTATTACATTCCTTTAAGTACTTAGCTTTTCTTTTTCTCATTTAACAACACACACATTTTATTTAAGATACTTACAGACAAATATATATATTATCTCCTTATTACTTACTATGTGTGCTATTATTTCCTTACCATTAGAAGCTTTCACCCAGTGAACTCCCCCAAATTTGGGGCAAATTTGCTTTGAATCATAATATCCTTTTATGAATGATGCTCTCCTACAATCTAAGACAAGGTAGAAGGAGATAAAACTATACAGGCTCAAGATTCAATCAAATGATCATACTTTCAGTTCAAAATGGGTGCAAAGGATATGCCATTCATTCACAAGGTAAGCTTTTTAGCTAAGTGGCTCATTCAATCAAAACATGGCCTTCATCCTATTCAAACTCATGCATTCATTCCATACGCAGAGATTCATGCAAAAATCCTTACTCAATGTTAGTCGTTCTCTCACAATTAAAGATCAGACTCTCACCGGGTAGTGGCTAATGAGTACCTTCACAATCAAACTGTCAAACTGACTAACATTTTCAGTCATGATCCTAATCCATGTTCTTTCTCTTCTAATCACTGCACACACATTCAAAACATATATGATTTACGCATTCCAATTCACTCAAATCACGCAATCGATCACTTCAAACCAATCAACAAACACTGAATTTCAAAACCAAGCATCAAACCATTGGATAATATAAGTGCACTGTTCAATCAAGCTTTATACAAGCTATCAACCAAAATAAAAACTATAAACTGAAATTTAAAGACTGAAACATAAACATAAATCTAAATTATAAAATGTACTAAAGATGAGATAATATTAAAACTGTTCAAAAAGCAAGGAAATAAAAATCTTGTCAGTGATCCTGATCCTGTGGTGGTGGTGGGTCTTGATCCATGACCTCCTCATTCAAGTCCAGTGTAGGAGTGCCTACTGGAGATGCCTACTAAGTAAAACCATATCATGATTTCGCTTGTACAGGATACCTCTGCTCAGAAAGAAACTAGCTACCAACCTCTGCAATGTCCTATTGTCGTTGTCAGAAGCCCCCTGTGGATACTCCTTACACTCTACATATCGCTCGATGTCATGGTACCACGGCTTTCCATCTTGATCTTCTTCTATCAAGCAGCAATGTGCAGGCTTGCCACGACATCAGGACTCGATGTACGGCAAGTCTCCATGTGGGGTTAGCTGAAACATGGAAGTTAGAGTGGCAAGCGTGTTAGCCATCTAATTTTCCTTTCTTGTAATGTGGTGGAAGGAGACATCGTCGAAGAACTCGGCCAATTTCTTGATGTAGGCCTGATAGGGTATCATTTTGTGATCCCTAGTTTCCCATTCTCCCCTCAGTTGGTGGATTACCAAGGCCGAGTCTCCATACACTTTCAGCAATTTGACGTTAAAGTCAATTGCCGCTTGGATTCCGAGAGCGCATGCCTCATATTCATCCATATTATTCGTGCAATCGAAACCCAATCTGGCTATGAAGGGAATGCACTGATTGTTAGGAGAGACCAAAGCCACCCCAACCCCATGGCCTAGGGCGTTGGATGCACCGTTGAACCACATAATCCACTTGTCCCTGTCCTCATCCATTACCTTTTCTTCGAACAAGGCCATGATGTCTTCATCTGGAAACTCCGGATGCATCGGCTGGTAGTTGTTGAGAGGCTGCTGAGCCAAATAATCTGCCAAGGCGCTTCCCTTTATTTCCTTTTGGGTGACATAGACAATGTCGAACTCAGATAGCAGAACCTGCCACCGAGCAATCCGCCTCGTAATAGCAGGCTTCTCAAAAATGTATTTGACCGGGTCCATCTTGGATACCAACCAAGTAGTATGGCTTAACATATACTATCTTAGATTATGGGACTCCCATACCAAGGCACAACAAATCCTTTCCAAAAGAGAGTAGTTCATCGCGCAGGCAGTGAACGTTTTGCTCAAGTAATAGACAACCCGTTCTTTCTTTCCTGACTCATCGTGCTACCCTAACATGCACCCCATCGATTCATCCAACAGTATCATGTACAGGATAAGAGGTCTCCTAGGCACCGACGGCATAAGCATAAGAGGATTCATAAGGCATTGTTTGATTCTTCCGAATGCCTCTTGACAGTCGTCATTCCAACAGACGGACTAGTTCTTGTGCAAGAGTTTGAAGAGTGGCTCGCAAGTAGCGGTGAGCTGTGATATGAACCTCGCTATGTAGTTCAAACTCCCCAAGAAACCTCAGACCTGCTTCTCCATTTGTGGCTCAGACATATCTATAATGGCTTTCACCTTGTCAGGATCCACTTCTATCCCCTTCTGACTCACGATGAAGCCGAGTAGCTTTCCTGACTTGACCCTGAAAGTGCACTTTGCGGGGTTCAAACAACTTTCGCTAGTTGACGAGGTGTTCCTCCTCAGTCCTAGATTTGGCTATCATATCATCCACGTAGACTTCAATCTCCTTATGCGTCATATCATGGAATAACGCCACCATAGCCCTTTGATAGGTTGCCCCGGTGTTCTTGAGCCCAAAGGACATCACCTTATAACAGAGCGTTCCCCACAAGGTGACGAATGTAGTCTTCTCAATGTTCTCGGGCGCCATCTTTATTTGATTGTAACTCAAGAACCCGTCCATGAAAGAAAACAAAGCAAAATTGGTTGTGTTATCTACAAGGACATCGATGTGTGGCAACGGAAAGTTATCCTTTGGACTGGCTCAATTTAGGTCTTGATAGTCCACACATATTCGTACCTTCCCATCCTTTTTAGGGACTGGCATGATGTTGGCCACCCATTCAAGATATCGAGCCACTGCCTGGAAGCCAGTGTTGAACTGCTTTTTCACTTCTTCTTTGATTTTTAAGGACATCTCGAGCTTCATCCTTCGCAGCTTTTGCTTGACCGGGGAACACTTGGCATTCAGAGGTAATCGATGTTGCACAATGTTGGGGTTCAAACTGGGCATATCTTGGTATGACCAAGTGAAGAGTTTCGTAGCAAAACCACTAACTCATCTTGGACTGATGTGGTCATGCCCGTACCGACCTTTACCTCTTTCTTTTCCTCGCCAACACCCAAGTTTATGATTTTCGTCTCTTCTTGGTGTGGCTTCATTTCTCAATCTTCCTTAGCGACCATCCTTTCTAGCTCCGGGGGAAACCCCGTATCTTCATCTTCTTCATCCTCAGCTTGGTTTTCTACTCGTTTAAAATCGATGTCAGGGTCCTTGGTATTAGAACCTTCATAGGACTCGTCATCGGATCTGTACCGCTTAATCGCAACAAAAATAAACAAGTAGACGAATGAGAATAGGTGAAGGTGCAAGAATAGATGAAGGAAAGATCTTATATTTATATATCTTGATAGCAAAAGACATAATTCCCTAACAGGGAGAAAACCCTAAAGCCTAGGCCTAGCTGTAGGGTTAAAACTAAATAATTACATTTTTCCTACCACAGAAACTTCGGGTCGCTCAACCACTTGCCAGTTTCGTAATTGGAAATCGGGAAGGCACGGCTGTACCCAGTTTGGACACTCTTGGGGGGCCTCGCCTCATTGTGTATCATGGCGACTTGTTCTTCACACCTCCAGCCTGCACTCACGAAGCTTTTGCTGATGTGTCATGGAGGGGCTTCTTTCACTTGTGGCCTTTGCTGTTGGCCCATGCCCCTACTTTTCCTCTCTAGGGCGCCTCTTCTTATATCAGCACGCGTGGGCTTATAACCTAGCTCAAACCTCTCGCGATTTTCCTTGAATTTGACCAAACTGGCCACACCATCATTGTTCTTCCCTAAGCCCATTCCGGGTTCATATCCGTGCCTTAACATCACATGGGCTACCATCATTGTAGCATTAGACATACGGGGCAGCATCAAGAGGGATTCCAAGGAGGCGTTGCTCACTACCTCAAAGGACTGAAAAGCCATCTCCAAAGTTTCTTCTGCAGCTTCAACGTATGGCATGGAAGAATGGCAGCTTACTAGAATATCCTCTTCCCTTGAAATAATGACCAAGCGCCCCTTCACCACGAACTTTAGCTTTTGATGAAGCGTCAAAGGGACCACCCCAACCGAGTGAATCCATGGCCAGCCCAACAGAAAGCTATAGGCCGGATTGATATCCATTACTTTGAATGTGACTTGGCAAGCGTGGGGTCCAATTTGGATTGGGAGGTCGATCTCCCCTATAACATTTTGGTGGGATCCGGCAAAAGCCCACACTATCATGGAACTTGGCCTCAGGTGAGAGGCGTTGAATGGTACTTTTCTCAACATGCTCTTGGGCATTATGTTGAGTGATGAGCCATTGTCCATGAGCACCTTGGCCATGATGTGATCCATACACTTGACAAAAACGTGTAGGGCCCTATTGTGCCCCCGCCCCTCGATAGGGATCTCCTCCTCGACGAAGGTGAGATAGTTATTAGTTGTGATATTGTTGATGATGCCCTCGAAGTCTTCCACGGAGATATCTTGGGCCACGTGGTCCTCATTCAAAACTTTAACCAGCAACGCCCGGTGAGGTTCGGAACTCATGAGTAGCTCTAATAGAGAGACCTTAGCTGGGGTCTTGTTGAGTTGCTCGATCACCTTGAACTCGCTCTGTTGAATGATTCGGAGGAACTTGTTAGCCTCTTCCATGGACACCTTCTTTCAGCTGAATTCTCCTCCTTTCTTAGCGAATCTCCCTGCTGTTCGCTTCCGGCAAGTGCACCGGATCGCATAAGTAGTATAAAACGGTAAGAATCGAGTATCGAACTCTCGGGGAACTTGTGTTATTTGGTAAACTATTTCAGCAAATAGGTGTCTGGTGTGTAAAGATAAGTGTGAATATGAACAAGTGTGTAAACTATCTGTGCAAAAAGGAAAATCACGCGAGAGAAATGATGTGTGAAAACAAGTAGAAAACACGTTGGCCTTCCTAATAGGTGCTTGATGCTAAAAAGATATTCTCTATCTAACAATGCTCATGTGTTCCTATGGTGTCTGCTGAGATACTAAACCCTGATTCCTCATGATAGTTTAGCCTAATCCTGATCAAGCATCGTCGTAGATTCCTCTTGTTGGACTAAACTCAACCAGGACCGCATTAAGACACGCATACATAATTAAATTATCGCACCCCGATTCCTCGTGATAGTACGACAACTTAGCCCTGTACTATCAAGGACTTTAGAATCATACCAGTTTTCACTGTTGAATGACCCTAACAAAGCATGCATCTACGTGATCAAGGTAAAGGCATACTGGAGTGAAAAGTAGATAGCACAGAGAACACACAAAACATCATTAAATAGATAGAAATATATTTACATCAGGTACCTACAGGGAAGATCCAACAGAGGATTTAGCTTTCCATAACCAGGAAGCCTTCTTTACAACAAAGAGAAGAACAAGATGAAAGATTGTAAAAATAAAAGTGGTTAGGATGTCTCCTTCACCTCTAGGATCTCACAACCACTCACAAACTCATCTCAAGCTCTCAGAACGGTTCCTGCTTCAAGCTCAGTCTTTGCAGATCTTCACACAGCAAAATCTCTCAAAACTCTCTAGAACTTGGACCTTTCTCTCTCTAGAATCTCTAGACATGCAAAGCTTTGAATCCCAGCCCAAAATCCCTTCACAAAATCTGATTTTAGGCTTAAATAGGTGGCCTTGTTCGTGCTTGTGCACTTAGCGCAATTCTGGACCGCTTAGCACACATTAGTGAATTTCAGCTTAGCGCGTGTCTTTCTCGCTTAGCGGATGGACTGAAGCGGTGCACTTAGTGAGATGAAGCAGTGCGCTTAGCGAACCTGTACAGCTCATCTACTTCCAGATTCTTCCTTGCGCTTAGCAGACGCTCGCTAAGCTAGCGGATTGGCTTAGCAAGAAGGTGAAAAATAGAACTTTTCAAAGCTTTCCTAATTAACCTGAAATTGAGAGAAAATGATTATTAAACACACAAAATGAAAGTACTAAGTATTTATTACCTATACTTAACAGAAAGTACTTATAACACTACAAAATAACCATAAACTGGGGAAGTTTGATACAATTTACATAGGTTCTATACACAAAAGTTAGTCGTATTCATCGACTAACGCCTGCCGGAACATCCTTCTCCAAAGAGGGGCCTTCTTCGCTGGTCTCCTCCACAACCACCTTCACTTTTCCTTTGACATCTGCGAGTCGCACCGACGGGTTGGGTGCTGCGAAGACGCGACCGCTACGTGTCACACCACTTAAGTCGGTGATGTTGGTAACCTTAGCAGAAAGTAAGTCAATGCTGGTGGCCTCCTCCTTCCTTTTGCTTGGCTTTTGAGGGGCGTATTTCCACGGGACTGCCTTGTCGCTTCGGTAAGGGAAAAGGACAGGTTTGCTACCCGAGACAGGTCGAGAACCTCAGGGTTTCTGGGAGGCCACATCCCTGGTGAAGTGTATCACCAAAGGCTTGGGTTTAGTGAGGCTCTCTTTGTCCGCTAACTGCATACACACGTGTTGTTCTCCCTTGTTCCCTTCACTGATTTCGAACCGGCCTTGGTCTATCAGCTGTTGTAATAGCTTCTCCAACATTAAAAATGTTTCCATGTCTTGTGATGCACCCGGATCCATCAAACAGAAGTCCCCTTTGTGCCTATCAAGGGAAACCATTCCCACCTCTTACAGGGCTTCAAGGATAAACCTCCTAAAGGTTGCTATGTCCTTCATTTGCTTGGGCCTTTCCAATTCGCCCGCCTCTATTGCATTCACGGTTGATCCTCCATGATTGGCGAGTAGGTTCGTGTTCATATTCGGGCCATCTTCTTGGAAAGTTAGCCATCCCGCGTCAATCAAGCTTTGCACTTTGTGCTTGAGGGCCATGCACTACTCGACCAAATGCCTCAGGGTTCCCCGTGATACGCGCATTGATGTGTCATTATGATAGAAGCTTGCTTGTGGGGCTTCTATGGAGGCTGGATCTTTGAGCTTCAATGAGGTCCTTTAATGGTGATTTTCCATCATGGAGATGCAGCGGAAGAAAAAGGAGAAGAGGTGAGAGGAGGCGCCATCCACTAGGGAATAAGTCATGGAAGAAGGAGCTTCACCACCAAGATGAGCCTTGGATAAGAAGCTTGGAGAGGATGCTTCAATGGAGGAAAAGAAAGAGGGAGAGAAAGAGATAGGGGGAAGCACGAAATTGAAGGAAGAGAAAGGGAGAGAAGTTGAACTTTGAGTTGGGTCTCACAAGACTCTCATTCATCAAAGTTACAACAAGTGTTACACATGCTTCTATTTATAGACTAGGTAGCTTCCTTGACAAGCTTTCTTGAGAAAACTTCCTTGAGAAGCTTCTTTGAGAAAACTTCCTTGAGAAGCTAGAGCTTAGCTACAACACCCCTCTCATAACTAAGCTCACCTCCTTGAGAAGCTTCCTTAAGAAGATTCCTAAAGAAGTTAGAGCTTAGTTACACATACCTCTCTAATAGCTAAGCTCACCTCCTTGAGATGAGAAGCTAGAGCTTAGCTACACACCCCTTATAATAGCTAAGCTCACCCCCATGACAAAAAACATGAAAATACAAAAAAAAAAGTCTTTACTACAAAGACTACTCAAAATGCCCCGAAATACAAGGCTAAAACCCTATACTACTAGAATGGCCAAAATACAAGGCCCAGAGGAAGGAAAAACCTATTCTAATATTTACAAAGATAAGCGGGCTCATACTTAGCCCATGGGCTCGAAATCTACCCTAAGGCTCATGAGAACCCTAGGGCCTTCATTTGGATCTCTAGCCCAATCTACTTGGAGTCTTCTACCCAATGCCCTTGCAGGGTAGGATTGCATCATTCCCTCCACCTTGGAAAGGATTTGACCTCAAATCCCGATGTTCTTCATACCTTGGGCTCCTTCCTTCAACACCTGTAAAAAGAACAAAAACATATGTATTAGTGGTGTTTGGTATGTTGAAGTAAGGTAAGGTCTGAAAACCCATTTCCTGGGCATCTTCCCATGAAGGAACATGGTTTTTCACCAACTCAATGAGTGGTGCTACAAGTATAGAAAAATATGGGACAAGCCTTTTGTAAAAGTTTGTTAAGTCATGGAAGCCCCAAATTTTTCTTATACTTGGTGGAGTATGCCACTCAAGAATGACCTTTATTCTCTTAGGGTTCATGGGAACCCCTTGATCACTATTTGAAAAATTAAGAAAAGTAACGCAATAAAACATACCTTTTTCTGTATTTTCATATTGATTATTCCTACCAAAAAGTATGACAAGCCTAAGGTGTCCTATATGAGTACCTAAGTTTGTATTGAAACTAAAAATAAGAACAAACCTACCTAATGGGTCCCTATGTACACACACCATGAAGATGTTAGGTGTACAAGTGATTTTACAAAAGAGGGTTGCACCACTCAAAACATTCATCATACCACCTATTTTAGGGACTTGGTGCCTAATAATACCTATTTTGGGCACCAACAAAGCACAAGGATTTAAGCTCTTGCGAACAAAACCCTAATCCAACAACTTCTTTACTTGAGGAATAAACTCAAGCCCAAGAGGTGTGGCAATGCTAGCAAGTGCCTTTTTACAAAAGAGAAAATGTGGAGGTTGTCTAAGAGGGAAAGTTTCTTTAATGTTTGTCTTTATTGTAAAATGAGTTTCCTTCTTAGCTAACCTCTTGGAGGAGACACTTACCTCCTTACACTTCTCTTTAACCACTAATGGTTGTCCATCTTCTTGGGGGTAGATTTCTCCACTAGATTCTTCCCCTTTTGCTTCTTCACTTTCACTAGAGGAAGGTGAAGTAGTAGCCTCATCTTGGCTACTATAAATGTCTTGGCCCCTCATAATCATGGTTTTTGTGGTGGGGCATTGAGAAGTAATGTGTCCTCTTCCAAGACATTTAAAGCACTTTATAGAGCTAGTTTTCTCTTGCATACTAGCCTTAGGGGCTTGCTTTTCTATTGCCTTCCCCTTATCATCTTTGGGCTTAGAAGATGTCACCCCTAAGATGACTTGACCTTGGTCTTTCTTTGGATAAGAGTGAGAGCCATAAGATTTTGAAGTAGACTTCATTTTAAGTTGTTGCTCTACCCTTATTTCCCAATCTAAGTTAGCCTCTACATTGTCCTTCCCATGAAAGTATGAGAGGTTAATGTTAGCCTCTTGAGGCTTTCTTTCCTTTTCTCTTCTATGGGAGTGAGATCTAAGATGTAACCTATGCCTTCCTTTGTAATAGTCACGAAGTTCTTCACTTAGGCTCTTGCAAGAGTTATGACTACTATTGGAGGCATGTTTTTCTCTTTTCATTTCTTTCATTATTTTTCTTCTTTCTTCCTCTCTTATTTTCTTTCTTTCATCTTGACTTATTTCTTCCACTCTTTTTTTCCCTTTTTCTTTTCTCTCTTGTTTTTCTTTCCATAACTTGAGGGAACTCAACTCATCTAAGATTCTAGATAAAGGGTCTTTATGACTAGTACCCTCGTCATTAACACTAGATGAATGATGACTCATGTTGGTTCCTAAGTTGTGGTTCTTTCTTGTTGGAGGTTTGAAAACAAAAGGTAAAAGAAACTATGGTTGAAGCTAGCCAAAATAAACACTAAAAGAGGTGTGAAAGATAAGGTAAACAACTAATTGGTAAAAGGAAAGCTATCTAGGCGGTTTGACAATGGAAGGTAAAGGAAATAAGCTATGAAAGTAAGCAAGAAAAGTAAATTAAGTGAATCCTAAGAGTGTTTGGATGACCGCATCAAGGTTCCCAACAAAACACTCACTATCCTAAGGAAATATTGCCTAAAATTATTACACACAAATGGAAGTTTGGTAACCTATTGAAGGCTCCCAACACACTTCCAATGAAAGGCCTTTTTGTTACAAAACTTGAAAGCAATAAAGGTAAGTAAATTGCAAATTAAAAAATTACAAAACGTCCTCAATTTTGGTGGTTGTTATCTCTTTGGTGATTCACTCAATTTGGAGTGCTTCTTAGTCCAATAGCTCTTAAGGTGGTTGGCCCCTTGCTTCTTGACTCAAATTCTTCAAGGGATGGCACCAATCCTCCTTTCCAATTCCCTATATGGCAACTCACAAACAAGGAAACAAAGAGACAAGCAATAACCAAAGACAAAAAAAATGAAATGAAAGCTAAACCAATGGAGTTTTAACAAGACAATTTTTCAAGGATTACTCAACAATTAAAGCAATGCAAAAAGGACATAGAAGCAAGCTAGGACTCAAAGAGAAACTTAGAATGGCTCTAGAGTAGAGTAAAAAAAACTGAAAAAAAGACTCAACAAACCTCTAGCTTTGGCACTTGTTTTCACACTAATTTTCAATTGAAATTTAGGAACTAAGATTGGCATAAAATAGCCACCAATTGTAGAATAAATTTTGAGCCAAAACAACAAGCACACTTCCCTTTCACCTTTTTTTCTGGATACTGTTTTTTTTCTGCCAACTTGTGTGATTTTTTGTATTTTTTCCTTTTATCCAAATCAATTTTTTCTTTTTCGATAACTTTTTTCCGGATGTCTAGAAAATTCAGTAAAAATTTCAGCTCAAAACTCGAAGTAACCAATTCTCAGTAATTCTTACAAGTTTGTATGTCCAAGCTGCCAGCACCAGCGATTTTTTTTAAGCATGGTATATTGATTGCCTTGGGCTTACTTTCAACCCTCTATGTATGTTGAACTCACTAGGATTGTTTACCACAATTTTAGGAGTTCAATATTCACTTAGGATCAGCATTTCAGCCAGCAATTCAATCACCAAAACTCAAATTCACAATAGACACAATCATAAGGAAACCTAAAAGTTCAAGAAAATGTTCACAATCAAAGACTCTCTAAGAATTTTGCAAGAACATGTTAAGGACTAATTAACATGAAAGATTTGACTCAAATAAAATAATAGGCTAAAAGAATTTCATACATTCATGAACAAATGAGTTAGACAAAGAAACAAGAAAATAAAATTCAGCACAACATAAGAAATCTTAAGTGACAAGTTTCATGACTACATGACTTCTATGACAAAACTACAATAGGTGAATAAGTCACTCTAGATTTATGAGGTTTTCTTCTGCTTTAATATTTTTGTAAGAATTTTATGGTTTGGGTTTCAGCCACAAAAAATAACAAGACAAAACTCAAAGGAACCTAAACTCAACACAATTCATGGTTCAAGAACAAGAACAAGAAATTTGAACCATAGAAAATCAAATCTAGCTTCTATAGCAAGTTTAATCGGTGGAAACTCTAAAGAATCATGTTAAAAACATTTAGCACAAGAGATGTGAGGAGATACATGGAGAAAAAATGAAGAAACAACAATGGAAGAGAAGGTAAAGCAAAAAATTAATGGAAGTTTAAGGAGCACCTACTTGAAGCTCTTGTGCTCTGATTACCACTTGATAGAAGCTTGCTTGTGGGGCTTCTATGGAGACTGGATCTTTGAGCTTCAATAAGGTCCTTTAATGGTGATTTTCCACCATGGAGATGCAGCGGAAGACAAAGGAGAAGAGGTGAGAGGAGGCGCCATCCACTAGGGAATAAGCCATGGAAGAAGGAGCTTCACCACCAAGATGAGCCTTGGATAAGAAGCTTGGAAAGGATGCTTCAATGGAGGAAAAGAAAGAGGGAGAGAAAGAGAGAGGGGGAGCACGAAATTGAAGAAAGAAAAAGGGAGAGAAGTTGAACTTTGAGTTGTGTCTCACAAGACTCTCATTAATCAAAGTTACAACAAGTGTTACACATGTTTCTATTTATAGACTAGGTAGCTTCCTTGACAAGCTTTCTTGAAAAAAATTCCTTGAGAAGTTTCTTTGAGAAAACTTCCTTGAGAAGCTAGAGCTTAGCTACAACACCCCTCTCATAACTAAGTTCACCTCCTTGAGAAGCTTCCATAAGAAGATTCCTAAAGAAGTTAGAGCTTAGCTACACATACCTCTCTAATAGCTAAGCTCACCTCCTTGAGATGAGAAGCTAGAGCTTAGCTACACACCCCTTATAATAGCGAAGCTCACCCCCATGACAAAAAACATGAAAATACAAAAAAAAAAGTCCTTACTACAAAGACTACTCAAAATGCCCCAAAATACAAGGCTAAAAAAAACCCTATACTACTAGAATGGCCAAAATACAAGGCCCAAAGGAAGGAAAAACCTATTCTAATATTTACAAAGATAAGCGGGCTCATACTTAGCCCATGGGCTCGGAATCTACCCTAAGGCTCATGAGAACCCTAGGGCCTTCCTTTGGATCTCTAGCCCAATCTACTTGGAGTCTTCTACCCAATGCCCTTGCGGGGTAGGATTGCATCACATTATTTTCTCCTATTTCTTAACCCTTTTTGTGACCATTTTAATTACTGATGAGCCTTAATTGTCAAATTAATTATGCAGTTTTATCATTTGGGCCTACTTGACTAATTTTGTGTTTTTAATTTAATTTCAGGAGATTTATAAGCAATTGGGCTTGAATCCGGAATTGGGCTTGGACTTGAAGAGAGCAGACAATTTTATTCTATCAAATCTTATCTTATCCAGATTTTATTTCATCTAGATTTTATTTCGTCCAGATTTTATTTCATTCAATCTTATCTTATCTTGTCCAAATTTTATTTTATTTTGTTTATGGGCTTGGAGTTAAAATAGATTTGTAAGCTTTGGGGCTGAGGACCTATATAACACCACTAGGGTTTTTGTTTAGGGAGTTTTTGGGAGAGGAGAATAATTCTAGGGTTTTAGAATTCCAGTTTTTACTGTTCATGCACACTGTTCACGTAGGATAAAATTCTTTTTCTGCAATTTCGTTTCTGCTTCAATCTACAATTTCATTTTCTGCTGATTAATGGAAGGCTAAATCTCCAATGTTGTTTTCTCTTGAGGATCAAGCAGAGCTGTCTTTAAGGTTTTGTTATTACTATTGAATTTTGATCAATTTTTCCTCTTCACCAATTACTCTGTATTTGTTGTTATTAATCCATGCATGCTTAGTGCTTGATTAATTGCCTCTGCGCTTAATTTACGTTGATGCTTAATGATCAGTTTCGTTCATGATTAATTGGTGTATGTGTTGCTTAATCACATAATGATAGCCTTATGTTAATTTTCGCTTAGTAATTTAATTTAGGGTTGGATTAAGTGGTTGAACTGGTTAGGGATAAATCCTTGTAACCTAGGATAAGAGACTTGCTTGTGAATCAAGGGGAAACAACATGCTTTAATTCTGTTATTTTCTAATTAAAATTTGCTCGTTGTTTAAATTACAAAAACAAACAACCCCCCCCCCCCCAAATTCTTTACTGTTTTATCACTATCTATTATGAACGTTAGTTGACCATTGCTCATTGGGAGACGACCTAGGATCACTTCCTAGATACTGTATTTTTAATGTTTATTTGATTCGGGTATAGCCTCGATCAAATTTGGCGCCGTTGCCAGGGAGCAGTGGGCCAAAGGTTCATAATAGTGTTTAGTTGTTTTGTTTTGTGTAGCATTTTGTTATGCATTTCAATCGTGTCCCCTGTTTAGCGACTGATTTAGTTGGTGTTTTGCTGTGAACAGTGATTAGCGACTGATTTTGCAATTTAATTAGCGATTTTTGTTTTGATAGTTAGAGTTGTTATTTTTGGCTGATTTTTTGTGTGCTAGTTTTTTTATCCATATTTTGTGTGAAAAATACCAGGAGCACTTGGTGTGGTTGAATTTGAGAGAGACAAAAATTTTGGGAACTTGTTTTTAGCAAAACTTAAAATGGCCATAACTTTTGCTTCGGGTATCAGAATGACTATTATCATATATGCATTTGGGATAGAAAAAAATTTCCCATACTGTGACAACTAGTTGGGGTCTCCCAAACTCGAAAAATCAGCTGTTTACTAAGTTTTTTTTTTTAATTTTCAAGTATTATTGTCCTATTTTTCTAAACTTTGCTTAAGCAGTTTTCATAGTTAGACTTTGAATTTTTGTTTGAAATTTTTTGTGCTATCTTTTCATGATTTTATGGTGTTTCTCACAAAATTTCAGTTCATTTGGATATTATTTGACTATAGTTGTAGTTTTAACCCTCCCCTGGTGCTTGTTTGAGAACACATTATTTGCTGCATATAGTGCATGACTAGGGGCAATCCAGGTGATTTACAACCCTTTGGTCCTGAAATAGATAGAACCTTTCATAGATTAGTTAGGCATAGTGTGCATCCTGATAATTTTGTGCATTTTGAGCATTGTGAGCATTCTGAGTATTTTGTTGTTGGTGATTCTGAATATTTTGATTTTGAGCATTCAACTACTAATTTTCATACTGAGAACATGGCTCAACCTCCACCTCATGAGAGGACTCTTAGGGAGATGGCTACACCTAATTTCACTTATGAAAGCTTATGCATTCAATATCCTGATGAGGGTGTTCCATATGTTCTTAAGACTGGACTAATACATTTGCTGCCCAAGTTTCATGGTCTTGCAGGTGAAGATCCTCATAAGCATCTTAAGGAGTTCCATATTGTTTGTTCCACCATGAAGCTCCCTGATGTCCAAGAAGATCATATCTTTCTAAAGGCTTTTCCTCATTCTCTGGAGGGAGTGGCAAAAGATTGGCTATACTACCTTGCTCCCAGGTCCATTTTCAGCTGGTATGACCTTAAGAGGATATTCTTGGAGAAATTCTTCCCTGCATCTAGGACCACTGCCATCAGAAAAGACATTTCAGGAATCAGGAAACTTAGTGGAGAGAGCTTGTATGGGTACTGGGAAAGATTCAAGAAATTGTGCAAGCTGTCCTCACCACCAGATTTCTGAGCAACTCCTTCTACAATATTTCTATGAGGGACTTAGCAACATGGAGAGGATTATGATTGATGCTGCCAGTGGTGGAGCTCTTAGTGATATGACCCCTGCTGAGGCTAGGAATTTGATTGAGAAGATGGCTTCCAACTCCCAACAATTCAGTGCAAGAAATGATGTTATTATCCTTAGAGGAGTCTATGAGGTGGCCATAGATTCATCTTCATCTACTAAAAATAAAAAGCTTAAGGGAAAACTTGATGCCTTGGTCAACCTAGTAACTCAACTTGCCATGAATCAGAAATTTGCACCTGTTGCAAGAGTCTGTGGTCTATGTTCTTTTGCAGATTACCATACAGATCTTTGTCCTTCTTTGTAGCAATCTGGAGTCAATGAGCAACCTAAAGCTTATCCTGCAAACATTTATAATAGACTCCCTCAACAGCAAAACCAACAACAGCAGAATAATTATGATCTTTCAAGCAACAGATACAATCTAGGTTGGAGAAATCATCTAAATCTGAGATGGGCAAGTCCTCCACAACAACAATAGCATGTCCTTCCTTTCCAGAATGCTGCTGATCCAAGCAAGCCATATGTTCCTCCTCCAATACAGCAACAGTCACAACAAAAACAACAAGCAATTGAGGTTCCTCCTCAACCTTCCTTAGAAGAGTTAGTGAGGCAAATGACTATCCAGAGTATACAATTTCAGCAAGAGACAAGAGCCTCCATTCAGAGTCTGACAAATCAGATGGGGCAGCTGGCTACTCAGTTGAACCAAATTCAAGTGCCTCAACCAGTAGCAGCACCTGCACCTAAACCTATCAAGCTTAATTCTACACATGAAAAAGAGGATGAGATAGTTGCACAAAAGAGAAAGCTTCCTAACAAAAATTTTCATGCAGGTGGACCTTCTTCTAGTAGTTATGACTTACCGCAGCCTCTTATCCCTCTTCCATTCCCACCTAGAGCAATTCCAAACAAAAAAATGGAAGAAGCGGAAAAGGAGATCTTGGAGACCTTCAGGAAAGTAGAAGTGAGCATACCTCTGCAAGATGCCATCAAGCATATTCCAAGATATGCCAAGTTTCTAAAGGAGTTGTGCACCTACAAAAGGAATCTCAAAGGCAATGAAAGGATTAGCATGGGCAGAAATGTGTCAACATTGATAGGTAAATCTGTTCCTCGCATTCCTGAGAAATGTAAGGACCCAGGTACTTCTTGTATACCTTGCATTATTGGGAACAGTAAATTTGAGAATACCATGCTAGATCTAGGAGCATCAGTTAGTGTCATGCCTCTATCCATTTTTAATTCTTTATATCTTGGACCTTTGCAATCTACAGATGTGGTGATTCATTTGGCAAATAGAAGTGTTGCTTACTTCGCAGGTTTCATAGAGGATGTGCTGGTTCAGGTTGGTGAAATTATTTTTCCTGTTGATTTTTATGTTCTTAATATGGAAGAGGGATTTTCCCATGGTTCAGTTCCAATTATTTTAGGCAGACCATTTATGAAAACAGCCTGAACCAAGATAGATGTTTATGCTGGCACATTGTCTATGGAATTTGGTGATATTGTTGTTCACTTTAACATTCTTGATGCCATGAAACATCCATCTGACGATCATTCTGTTTTTCATGTTGAGATAATTGATCATATTGTTGATGATTATATGTTTGATTTTGATTCTATTCTTCATGGTAGGAAACATCCATTTTTATCTGATATGCATACTGTCATTCCTTATGCATTGAATCTGAATCTGAGTTTGAATTTAATCCTGTATCTGATTTTTATGCTGAGAATGAATCTGAATTTGAGTCTGGTTCTGATTTTCTGGGTGTTGTACCTCTTGATGTTGAGTTTTTAGAGTCAGAATACACTAACCATGTTGCAAGAAGTACATATACTTCTGAATTGCTTTATGAGGTACAGGCTGAGGAACCTTCTTCTTCTCCTACCCTGGTTCCTCCCACTGTTCATCCACCACCCACACCAGAGTTGAAGCCCTTACCAGCAACCCTCAAGTACGCTTACTTGGAGGATAAGAAAAAATTTTCAGTGATCATCTCCGCCTCCCTTGATGCTGAGCAAAGGGAGAAGTTGTTGCTAGTGCTCAAGAAGCACAAGTAGGCCATTGGATGGACTTTAGCATACATTCCTAGTATTAGCCCATCTACCTGCATGCATAGGATACTTTTAGAGGATGGAGCTAAGCCAGTGAGGCATCCATAGTGGCGACTCAACCCCGTCATTCTAGATGTGGTGAAAAAGGAAGTGACCAAGCTCTTACAAGCTGGAATCATCTACCCCATTTCTGACAGCCAGTGGGTGAGTCCAGTCCAAGTAGTTCCTAAGAAGATAGGCCTCACAGTGATCAAGAATGAGAGGGATGAGCTTATCCGCACAAGAGTGCAGAACAGCTGGCGAGTCTGCATTGATTATAGGAGGCTGAACTGGGTAACCAGAAAAGATCATTTTCCCCTGCCTTTCATTGACCAAATGCGTGAGCGCTTGGCAGGTAAATCTCATTACTATTTTCTTGATGGTTTTTTTGGTTATTTACATATTCATATTGCTCCTGAGGATCAAGAAAAGACCACATTCACCTATCCCTTTGGCACTTTTGCCTATAGGAGAATGCCCTTTGCCCTATGCAACGCTCCTAGTACCTTCCAGCGGTGTATGCTTAGCATTTTCAGTGATTTTTTAGAGAGCTGCATAGAGGTGTTTATTGATGATTTTACTGTTTATGGATCCTCTTTTGATGCATGTTTGGATAGTCTGGATAGAGTTCTTAGTAGATGCATTGAAACTAACCTTGTGCTGAATTTAGAAAAATGTCACTTCATGGTAGAACAAGGTATAGTTTTAGGGCATATCATTTCCAGTAGGGGCATAAAGGTATACCCTGCAAAAATAGTTGTTATTTCACAATTGCCTTACCCCTCTTGCGTGCGAGAGGTTCGTTCTTTTCTTGGTCATGCAGGGTTTTATAGGTGCTTTATCAAGGATTTTAGCAAAGTGGCCCTTCCACTATCCAATCTGCTGCAAAAGGAGGTGGAGTTTGATTTTGATGACTGGTGCAAAGAGGCTTTTGATTGCCTCAAGCGTGCGGTGACTACCACCCCTATCATTTAGGCACCTGATTGGACAGTCCCATTTGAGTTAATGTGTGATGCATCCAATTACGCATTGGGGGTTGTCCTTGCTCAAAAGATTGATAAGCTCCCTCAGGTGATCTACTACGCTTCCAGAACTTTGGATGCTGCTCAAGCAAATTACACTACCACAGAGAAGGAGCTATTAGTGATAGTTTTTGCTCTTGATAAATTTCGTTCATATTTACTAGGTACTCGTGTTATTTTTTATATTGACCATGCAGCTCTAAAGTACCTGTTGAAGAAGGCTGAATCAAAGCCTAGATTGATCAGGTGGATGCTTTGGCTCCAAGAGTTTGATTTGGAGATCCATGATCAGAGCGGTGCACAGAACCTCATAGTTGACCATCTGAGTAGGATTGAGCGTGTTTCTGAGGACTCACCCATTCGGGATGATTTTCCGGATGACCATTTGCACATTCTGTATAGTATTTCTGATTCCTTCCCCACTCCCTGGTTTGCTAATATTGTGAATTATTTGGTTGCTTCTGTTTTTCCTCCCTTAGCATCTAAAGCTCAAAATGATAAAATTAAGAGCGATGCTAAGCATTATATTTGGGATGACCCTTATTTGTGAAAGTTGTGCAGTGACCAGGTTATTAGGAGATGCATTCCAGACCATGAGATTGACTCAATCCTGCAATTCTGTCATTCTTTCGCACCAGGTGGCCATCTTGGCATACAGAAGTCAGCTCACAAGGTGCTTGACTGCGGTTTCTATTGGCCCACCATCTTCAAGGATGCGTGGAGAATCTGTAGCACTTGTGAGCCTTGTTAGAGAGCAGGCGGCTCACTTTCATGGAGACAGCAAATGCCTCAACAACCCATGTTATTCTATGAGGTGTTTGATGTCTGGGGTATAGATTTTATGGGACTGTTCCCTGTCTCTTTTGGTTTTGTTTATATTCTCCTTGTTGTGGATTATGTTTCAAAATGGGTGGAAGCCAAACCCACCAGAACTAACGATGCTAAGGGTGTTGTGGATTCTGTTAGATCTAATATGTTTTGCAGGTTTGGAGTCCCTAGAGCCATCGTTAGTGATCAAGGCACCCATTTTTGTAACAGGTCAATGTATGCCTTACTCAAAAAGTATGGGGTCGTGCACAGAATTTCCACACCTTACCACCCCCAAACTAATGGGTAGACTGAGATTTCAAACAGGGAGATAAAAAGGATCTTGGAGAAGATTGTGCAGCCGAACAAAAAATATTGGAGCACCAGGCTGGATGATGCTCTTTGGGCACATAGGACTGCCTACAAAGCACCCATAGGAGTGTCTCCTTATCGGGTTGTCTTTGGCAAGGCATGTCATCTTCCTGTAGAGATAGAGCACAGAGCCTACTGGGCTGTAAAGACATGCAACTTCTCTATGGATCAGACTGGAGAGGAAAGGAAGTTGCAACTAAGTGAATTAGATGAGATATGTTTAGAAGCCTATGAGAATTCCAAATTCTACAAGAAGAAGACCAAGAAGTTCCACGACAACTTGATAGCTAAGAAGGACTTCGTGGTTGGACAGAAAGTTTTATTGTATAACTCTAGGCTCAGACTCATGAGTGGTAAGTTAAGGTCAAAGTGGATTGGTCCTTTTGTGGTGACTAATGTTTTTCCTTATGGTACAGTTGAGATCAAAAGTGAATCCACAGATAAGATCTTCAAGGTCAATGGACACCAGCTGAAACCATTCCTCACAAATCCCTCCTTAGTGGATGTAGTGGTGGAGGAGACCTCCTTACTTCACCCTACTTCTCTTTCGCCATGACTTAGGGAGTTTTCTTTTTCTGTCTCCTTCTTTACTTTTATGGCACTTGTCCAATTTTATTGATTGTTTTGATTGCTCTTGATCTTGTGATTGTGCTACATTGAGGACAATGTGTTTTTTAAGTGTGGGGGGGGGGGAGATTGTTGTTTAATTTTGTTGGGTTTTCTAGTTTAATTTTTTTAGGTTTTCTAGGTTAATTTTGTTATTTTGGTTTTATGTTTTGTGTACAACATTGCATGTTTCTCTTTGAATTATAGGTTATGTACAGGTAATGGGTAATTGTTTTTGAAATAGGAGTTTCTTGGCATTTTGTGAATTGAAATCCTTGTTTTTCTCTGCATGTCAAGTTAGTTTTGAAAGTTCAAATTAGAACCTCACAATCACTCACATACTCATCTCATGCTCTCAGGATAGCTTCCTCTTCACGCTTAGTTCTCTGCCAGTCTTCCCACAGCAAAATCTCTCAAAACTCTCTGGAACTTGGACCTTTCTTTCTCTAGAAATCTCTAAACATGCAAAAGCTTCGAGAATTTCCCAAACTCCCTCTCCATTTTTTATTTCAGGCTTAAATAGGTGGCCTTGCTGGTGCTTGCACGCTTAGCGCAACTCTATCTCGCTTAGCGCACATTAGTGAATTTCGGCTTAGTGCACGTCTTTTTGCTCAGCGGATGGACTCAAACGGTTACCTTAGCGGGATGATCCCTCGCTCAGTGAACATGTACAACTCATCCTTCCTCACGCTCAGCCAAAGGAGTGGTGCCCTCAGCGGATGGCTCGCTAAGCCGGCAGATTGGCTAAGCGAGCAGATCAAAATCAGCACTTCACAAACTTGCCTAATTAACCTGAAATTGAGAGCAAATGATTATTAAATACACAAAATGGGAGTACTAAGTATTTATTACCTATGTTTAACAAAAATTAATTACAACACTACAAAATAACCATAATTTGGAGAAGTTCGATACAATTTACACAGGTTTTATACACAAAAGTTAGTCGTATTCATCGACTAACATTTGCTCATGTTCTATAGTTGGGTCCAATCAGGAGCCATGTCAGTGTTATATTGATATTGCCTTATGAAGGTAGTAATCAAGTCTTCCCATGAGCAGACGCGAGATGCTTCCAAGTTGGTGTACCAAATGATTGCGGCTCCGGCCAAGCTGTCTTGAAAGAAGTGCATGAGCAATTTCTCATTCCATGAGTACGCCCCCATCTTTTGGCAGTACATTCTTAACTGATTTTTGGGACAAGTCGTCCCTTTGTACCTATCAAAATCCGATACCTTGAATTTGGGTGGGATGACGACATCCGGTACCAAGCATAAGTCGGTCATATCGGAAAATGGATAATTGTCGAACCCTTCAACCACTCTCAATCTCTCTTCGATGAGATCGAGCTTTTCTCTTCCTTCCGCTGTCGGAGGCGGCCCCCCTACGAAGAAGAGTAATGGTTGCATCGGGTGAGGTTGAAAGGCTTCCGTGATATTAGGCTGAGGCAAGGCATTGGGTGTTGATCCCTCAGTGGTGAAAAGGGGGTATGAGTCAATGTCCCCTTGGGCACGCTCCCGAGGATCTTTGCGAGCGCCCCCTATAGGCTGGGGAGGCTGCCCTTCGAAGGTAAAGGGAACCGCATGGTCCACGTTCTTGTTCACGGTAGGTGGGTGAAATTTAGGGGAAGTTCGTAGGGGTAAGCATGTCTGTTATACCTCCGACGCGGGCTGTTGGTATTCCCCAATATGTCTCCTCCTCGTCCCACCATATCTGGGGTAAGTTGATGTGCTAGATTTGCTGCAGATGGAAGAGCCGAATCCGTCTCAGCGATGGTACTGGCAACGGCAGCCGTGGCTGCGTTACTTTCTATTAATCTTCTCATGCTTAACATGGCTTCCATCATGGAAGCCATTTGACTTTCAGAGCCGACATGCTAGCCTTCATCTGTTCCTGCACTTCCTATACTTCACCTATGTGGTGCGCTTAGTTATGGTGCGCTTAGTTATGGTGTTACTCCCTAAAGGAACAAAATGCAGTGAGTAATGCGACAAAGAATTTAAACATGAATGCATGCTAAAGATAAGTTGTCGAAGCATTGGATTCACACAGAGTTTTTAAGTAAACACGTAGGATTAAATCAACCTCACTTTATTTAGTGAACCAAAAGGGTGTATCTAGCCAAAGTCAAAGCAACAATACAATTGCCTTAGTGACTCCTAATTATGTAGGCCATTAAATCAATCATGTGTTCGCAATAATTGAGGAGCCCGTGGATTTCCTCGGGGGCCGAGTACACATCTACCAATGCCTTGGCCTTGGCTAGCAGTCAGGGAAGATCTTGACTCCCATTCAAAGTAAATGCGAATCTGTCCATCCACATCATTGCTTCTCTGTGCAATGAATCGATCACCCTTTCCCTTGCTTCCCTTTCTGCTTGCAAGACTGAGACCTTGGTGTACTTGTCCTCTAGCTTTTGCTCATGAGTTGCTACTAGGTCTAGCTTTTCTTTGTACTCATCGATGATGGCCCACATATTTCCTTCGGTCTTGATCAACTACTGGGACAAGCTTCTTTTCAACCTATGGCAAGCTTTTAACTCGTCTTTCAAAATCATGCCTTCAACTCGCGACTGATCCCTTTCGGCTCTTCGGAGCTTAAGCTCGTTGTTGCTGCCCCATAAAGCTCCTCGGAACTTGTTCTGACTGTGTTCTTCCTTTTGGGCCCTCTTGGTTTCTCGTTCTAAGGCTTCGGTGGTGGCCATATTGACGTCTCTTAGTTCATCGTACTCTTTTCGAACTTTGATGGCCATTAACTCGAACTTCTCTTTGACTACTCGGGCTCTTTCAAGCTCCACCTTTAAGGCTTGTACTTCCTCACTTTCTTCCGGAGCTTTAGCCTCTTACTCTCTTGCAGCCTTTTGATTTGGGAGCCAATTCAACCCTTATGTTTAGACTCTCAGCCACTTATGATAGCCACCGATGACCCCATTACTGCTTCCCCTAAGCTCTTTATCTTTCCTTTGCACTGCATTCCATGCCTTGCGGACTCCTTGAAGTACCCTCGCATTGGTGTCACTGAAACCCCTTGCGATGAAAGGCGTGATGCTTCCCACCGATGGCGCTCCCCTCATGGGGTAGCCAAGCTATCTTAAGGCGAGGGTGGGATTATAATTAATACAATGGGTCCCCATCAATGGAACATTTGGAAATCCCTCGCATGAGAGCAAAACTCCAGCTCGTCCTTCCTTCCAACGGGGGAACTAATTGATGGATGCCCTTACCAAACTAGCCAAGAGTTGCTCCCAGTTTTCCTTTCCCTTCTCGGTGCATAAGTGGTGACCTTGCAGTGGACAGGTGGGCCTACTTTCTTGGCGGAAAAGGTGTGAGACAAGCCACACATAGAGAGCTGGCATACAACAAACAATTCTTGCGCCGCTCTTTTTGCATCTTCGGTCGAACGTGTCATAGAGATCGGCCAAAATAGTGATGGTCGGGCTTTCCTTGTTATGGTGATAAGCAAGGAAAGCATCAATAACTGCTAGGTCCACTAACCCTTCCATATTTGGAAAGAGGACGACTCCAAATATCAATAGTGTGAAGGTGTCAATAAACGGAACCCATTCCCCTTGATCGGCCAATGCCTTCGCCTTTTCCTCTAAATGTTTCCTTGGTATTTCTACTACCCCGTTCCTATTTTGCTTCACACGGTCTAACTCTTGCACCGAGATTTTAACTACCTTTGCTACTTTTGCCATGGAGGGATAGAACCCCGAAAAGAGATATGGCTTTCTCCCTTCAAGCGGACATCCTAGGATTTCTTCAAACTCTTCCACAATTGGTACTAGCTGGAAGTCCCTAAATGTGAAGCACCTTAAGGGCTGGTCATAATACTGGGTAAGGGATGCAATTGCTTCCACGGAGAATTCTACCATAGCTAGGTCCCAAATCTTCCCATAGGTCTTGTGGAAAGCTTGACGCTAAAGCTGACCCATCAATTGCCCCAATTCTCGCAAACTAGCAACCTCTAAGCTTTTGATTTTGACTTGATAAAACCTTTTCTTAAGTAGAGGTGTTTGATTTGATCCCATGTTTACTAGAATGAAAAGTTTTGTTTGAATTAATACTTCGATATCCTATCATGGAGGAAAACAGGATGCATTCATGAAGGGATGCTTACGCTAGGCATGACACAAATGCATTTTACGGACAAGAGAGCCCGAAAGATCATCCTTTCTTACTTGCAACATTTGGCAACACGGTGCCCCCATGTATGCATTTAAGAAGGTGATACGGACCTTCTGACTTCCTGCAATACAGACATAAATGCGTAAAAGTGCATGGTTGATAGCACAAAAGAGGAACATACAAGCATGGAAATATCATCAAACAATCATACAGTAGAGACACACATGAGCATGACATTGGAAAGATATGCATGGCAGTGTTTAAGGAAAACAAATACGCAACGTGTTTGCCCCTATTTCGGGAACCCAAATGGGAGGAACTAAAAGGCATTTAGTGATGATTCCCACAGTGGTTATATCTAGCTTTCAATGGTCTCTAGAGACATCATTCCCTTTGATATCAATATTGTGGCAGTAGGGACTACTAGCGACAACATATCATCAAAGGGAAAAACTCTAGATGAGGCTTCACTGTCATCAAGCAAGTCAGAGACTTAGCATGACCACATATTCTCCTCCGCTTCCTATGTTCCCACGGACCTGGGTATAGGGCCCTTAACAAACTCACCGTGTGTGCGAAAAAGTGTAGGTGTTTGTGTGCATCAAATGAATAAATATTTATCTCAGGCATACATTAAAGTAAAAATACACCAAAAGCATTGCACATAGGGGAAAGTCATGATAAAAACATTGTACAAGATTAAACGGCCTAACTCTCTAAAACCCTTCCCCAACGGAGTCGCCAACTGTTGCAACCTACCCTTCGGTGGGAGGGCGATGCGAGGCTCACGGATGCATCTTCCAAGGAAGGAAAACGCGCGAAGTCGCCACCAATGTTTATTCGAGGAAAACGTCGGGAAAACCAAAAGCGGGTCTATGAACTTTAAGAATAAAAGGTCCGGGAGTTGTTTTTACGCACGGGGAAGGTATTAGCACTCCACACGTTCGTCACACGGGATGACAACCTTTAATCAATTGCGCAAAATCATGACTTTAATTTATTTTATTTTCCCTTTTTATGTTTTTATTCTTTTGGGGTCGACAAAAGCGGGGCTTTTGCTCCTACGTATCCTCAATTGCGATGAGGAACTTAGACCTACGTAGTTCTTTGGAAAGCAAGAAAGTTATACGGGGTGTTGATTTTAGACTTTTAAGCGGTTCATTTTAACCGATAAAAGTAAAAAGGACCGTTAAGGCGTTGGATCTTGAAACGGATTCAAAATGACCTTTTTGCAGACAAAAGCTTGATTTGTGAGTTGATTTTAGCCTTAGTTTCACTTGGTTATTTCTCAACTCATTTAAAGAGAACTTTCAAAGTAAATGTCCGGTTGGAACTTTCCTTTTGATGATTAACTGAGGTTACAACATAAATGATCGGTTAAATTTTTATTTTAAAGGCAATTAAATGAGATTACAATGCAAACGATCGGTCGGAATTCATTTTAACATTGATTAAGTGAGGTTACGGCTTGAACGATCAATCGGAACTCGTTTAAAATAAAGAAAAAGAATACCGAAAGTAGACAAGGTGAAGATGAAAACATACAAAGCAAGAATGGACCCCTAAGGGTGCGTAGAATGAATTCAAAGCTTCGAAATTGAAAACTAATTGGTCGAAGATCGATGAACGATGAATAACAAACGAAGAATGGCGAAGAATGGCGAAGAACGTTAGCAGAATTGATCACGAAAACATCATAGAAGCATTACGGAAGCACCTCGACTTGGATTTTCTCCTTCTTTCTTCTTCTCCTCACTAATTTTAAGTGAAATCTGATTGCCAAAGGGGCTAAACCCTTTCCCCTCAGCCTCCAATGCCATTTTATAGGGAAAATGGAGGAGGAGCTTGCCGCCCAGCTCGCTTAGGCGAGCTGGTGGCTTAAGCTTGAAGCAACATGCTCGCCCATGCGAGCTGTTGCTTCCTCCAGAAGATTCCTGATGGACCCAAGGCTAAATAACACCCCATAAATTGATCAGTTCACTCCCCTATTTTGAGTTTTTGGCTCATTTCCTTCCAAAACATCGTGAAAACTAACAGATCGCGCGACAATTGGCTTTTAGCAGCTCAACATGACCGGCAAAAATCTGTGTGTCGACAAACAATTGTCCCTGGACGAAATTAGGGTATGACAGCAACAATGGCATATTATTCCACTTTCTCAGTCTGAGTTAAGGGAACAGAAGGTTCCTTACTATCTTGCAATGCATGACACGTGTAGAAAGTGAATTGACATAAATAGCCTCAAAAGTAGACAAGTGTCAACAATTAAGAATGTTCATTTTGAACATTTCCACAAACTACTCCCTTACATTAGACATATTAGACATTTCCTTCCTCTTCATGTGGGCTACCATAAGGCCAATATCGACAATAGGTCTCTGTGTCAATTAAAAACAAAACCATCCATAAAATGATTCTAACGCATAACTTATTTTACATTCTTATTTTACATTTTATAATATAAAATGATACACACATCTCTCTCTCTCTCTCTCTCTCTCTCTCTCTATATATATATATATATATATATATATATATATATATATATATATAAGTAAAATAGACTTGAATACAAATATTAAGGTTATGTTGGTAAAATTAGTTGCTGAAAAAATTGAAAAGTATAAAATGACATGAAAAATCATGATTTATTTAAAAAGGTAATAATAAGGAAATTTAATAATTGTATTGAGGATAAAATGGAAGAAAATATAAAAAATTTAGAAGCTAACATTTTAAAAAAAAGCTAATTGATGTAACGTTTCAAAAAACGTTAGAAACTACTAAAAAATCTTGTTTACTGAGTAGCAAAATAAGTTTTTCAAGTATTAAAAAAAGATAGAAGCTAACTAAAATGTCTTGTTGAACATAGCCTTAGCTGAAAGTTGAAAAGTTAGCTGATAGTTGGAACCTAGAAGCAGGTAGCTGAAACCTAGAAGTTGAAAAACTAGTTTATTAAATTATAATATTCGGTAAAACTAACTATTGAAGTAGTTGAAAAATATAAAATGACAGAAAACAAATAAAATCATGTTTTATTTAAAAAGGATAACTAGAAAATTGAATAAATAAATTGAGGACAAAAATGAAAGAAAATATAAAAAGTTAAAACATGTAAGCAAGCATTTTTAAAAATGTCACTTCAAATAGTATTTTAAAATACAATATAAACTACTAAAAAAACTTATTTACCAAACAATCAAACAAACTCTTTAGCTAATAAAAATGTTAAAAATAAACTGAAATGCCGACATAACCTAAATATTAAATTTAATTTTAATTTTACTTTCAACTTTGTATTAATTATTATTGTCATCTCTCTTTAATTTCTCCCATTAACTGTTATTAATTGTTATATTTAATAAAAATTTTAAGAATATATTATATATTTAATAAATATAATATTTAACAATATTAGTTACTTTTATCATGTATTATATTTCATAAATAGATATTTTTAAGCTTTTATGAATATTAAAATTAATCCAACTTCCATATAATGTTAAAAAAATATTATATTATATAAATATAAAATTTTAATATTTGATATTTTTATTTAAATATCCTATTAGTTTGTTATTTAATTGGACTATCATTATTTTTCATAAATATTTTTTTAATATATTATTAATTTGACTACATGTTACATTTAATAAATACAATAATTATTAGACAGTCAACTTTACTGATAATATATTAAATATTATATCTATTAAATATAATATATTGATTAAACTTAAGAAATGAAATTATTTTTAATACATTAAATGCATTTAACTTTTAATGTTTAAAATAATTATTTTTTAAACATATTTTAATATATATATATATATATATATATATATATATATATATATATATATATATATATATATATATATAAATGCATAGTAATTTATCTCTTAATTTTTATCCTTAATTATCATATTGCATAATATCTTTAATAAATGTACTATATCTACTTTATCCTTAAAACAATAGTTGTTGACTGTGTCTGTCATCGGTCATCACATATGTCAAGTTTTGATAAAAGGATGTTTCCCTTTTTCTCAAAGTTTAGAAAAGGAAGCATAATATTTTTTATTTATGCCTATTATATTGATATATTATTTATGTAATTAAAAATAATAACAAAAATTAAATGTGCATTTATGATAATTAAGTATAAAAAAACTAGACACAAAATTTTAAATTACATTTGATTATTTATAAAAAAAATATTTTATTATAATTTAATTTTCTACTTTATTTTGTCTTGAAAATTTTCTATAATTTTTGTTTTAGAACAAATTACATGTATATGACAATCATTATAATTTTTTTTAGAGTTTATGTACATTGCAACTATTATGCACATTAAATAAAGTAAGAAATGAATTTCTTTTGTTATTATGATTTTGTGGTTGAAATTTTCTTTGTATTTTTGCTGGAAAACCTCAAATACTCTAATATATATGTATTGCATAGTGTCTGAAGCACACTCCATCACTACTTTACAATGAATTTCTATAAAAAAAATTTGAATTTTTTTTTATATATGTGACAAACATTATCAAATTTTTTTGTATGTATGTATGTTGCAACCATTATCCACTTTATCAAAGATTATTTATTTTGTATAAATATATCTCATAAAAATGAAATAAAAAATTCACTATTAACATATATTGTTGAATACATAGGTGCTAAATTTTCTATATTTTATGCTTAAATTGCTACAAAATAAATATCTTATTAATTACTCTCACATAATTTATCCTTATTTGATAACAAGTTGATTTAGTGTGTTTATTAAATTTTATTAAGTCTATTTTAGAATATCACAATGACATTAAAATGGAGAAATTTATTCATTTTGTGGACCATCATTTTGCATACATTATTTTAAAAATAGTTCTTATTTTTTTTTTCAACAAAATGTTGAGATCTTTTCCATATAAATTTAAATTTATTGAGGGATAAAATCAACTTTGTGATACCTATGTTATCAACTGATGTTTCGACTATAAATGGTCCTTCTTATAAAAACTCTTTAGACACTTTATCCAAACACAAATAGGCATACTCAAATATATATATATATATATATATATATATATATATAAAAGTGAACATGTAGATAAATGTTACTTTTAAGAATGCTATGAATGCTTTCTTCAAATTGAGAATAGTTAGGATTAAATAATGATATCCAAATTAATAATTTGAATTATCTAAAAATTATTATAAATTATTTCTTAAAGTTTTAAACTTTTAAAACTTTTACATATACTTTTTTAAAACTCAGAATAGTAGTGCGTAAATTAGTAATTTTAATTAATATAAAATTTTTATAAATTTTTAAAGGATGTTATAAATGTTTATTTTAAATTAATGATATTTGAAATTAAATAAATAAATTTATATTTTCTAACTTTTATGGTTTAAAACAAGTTTATTTTATTATTATTAAATATTGAATGTGATATCTAATCAAATTTTAACATATTTGATGAAAAAAATTTCAAATATTTTTTAACATAAATATAATATTATACTGACTTTTAATCGTTTAATTAATTTTTACATTTTTTCAATAAAATTGAATATTTAATCTACTATATGAATTAGAATTAGAGTATCAAGTTTAAGTAATACTCTTTATTATACTGCCCTGCGTAATATCATATATATAATTGATTAGTAAAAAAGTATACAATTGATTGACTAATTCAATTATTAAATAATTATTATTATAATTGATTAATTCATATATTATATATAATCTATGTTAATTATAATTGATTATTGATTATAACTATATTAATTATAAAAAAATTATTAATTGATTAATAAATTATAATAATTATTATAATTGATTAATAGGTTGGTACATTTGACTATAGTAAATTAAGACTATAATTATAACTAAACGAAATTGAATTTTGTAACTGATTATGTTAATTGATAACAAACTAAATCATTAAATTTTAAAATTAATTTTTTTCTCTCATAGTAAATAAATAATAATATTTATATCAATTATTTTATAACACGTGCAAAACGTATGAAGATTTAAACCATAATGACTAATCAATAATAATAATAATTTAATTATTATATATTATTACGTAATTTTTGGTATTATCACTTCTTTACTCTTTCTCCATTTTTATAAATTCAAATTTTAAACGAAAATTCATACCATACTCTCTTCCGTTTTTAGGCTTCTTTCTTCTCTTCTTCAACCTATTAGTATTTTCAATTTCATTGTTATTATTTTCATTTTCAATACCTAATTACTGATACTTTTGGTTCCTTATTATTTTTATCCAGTTTCAGTAAAGCAAATGCTTTGACCTTTTTATTCTTTCTCTACGTAAGGTTTATTTTATTAGTTTCTAATCCATTATAATATAGTAGATTTTAAAAAATGATCAATTTTCCATGAGAAATAATTTTTTTATAGTAATCTATTACTTTATTTTTATACACTTTATACAAATAAAGAAATAAATAAATTACTTAATCAATAAATTTACAATAATAAATAATCATATGTAAATTATAAAAACTTTTTTTTGAAGGAATTTTTTTATAACTTTAGTAATATAAAATTATAACTTTTAATTAAATAAAAAATGATATCTTAAAAATGATAATAATATAAAAATTATACATTATGAAGTTTAAACTTAATACTTGTGAAGGCACGGAGTTTTACACTAGTATAATATAATATTTTACTTGAATTTGAAAATTAATTTTGTGACACATTTTTTTCTTTAATTAAAATAATGTGTTTATTTTTACTGTATGTCTATTGTCTATTACTAATTTGTATAAACACCTATTATCAAGAGTTGCATCACTAAAATGGCTATGATTTTATTTTTGTTGAGTAAAATGAGAAATATAGAAATTACATAAAATTATAGTCAACAACGAAATATTTTTTAATTAACTATAATAATTAATGTTTAATTTTTTAAATAACAGTTTCACTAAAATAGTTGAAAATTTATATTATTAATACTAAAATACACATATTATTTTAAAAATGGTTTTTACAATGAATAATTTATAACAAACTTTCAATTTATAAATGTTTCATTTCTTCATACATGTTTACGTACTTAATTTTTTTATTTTCAATTAAACCAGTACAATACATTGGTATTGGGTCAAGTATATATTAGTAAAATAGACATGATAACAAGTCTTAAATATAGCATTTAGTACTATTAATTTAGTATTTATACAGATGTATAAATAATCATTTTTTTATTTCTCATCGTGTTTATTAAATAGAAAATATAATTAACTATAATAATATTATAAAATACTATATTTATTAATATAAATGGTTATTACATTTAATAAATGTATGAACATTAATATAATTTACATATATTAAAAATAGAGGGGATCAAGTTATTCGAGTAATTTTTACTATTAATTTTCTTAAATCTAATAATTGTAACGGGTTATCAATATTAACCATTAGATTTCAACAGGATTAATGGTAAAGATATATAATAACTCTTTAAAGCTACTTTTAGAGTAACTTGATATTATTAAAAAATATAAAAAAAATTAATACCCAAATATATATAAATTAAAATACACATTATTAGTGTTTTTAAAAAAACATAAATTATAATAGAAATTATTTTATATAGGATTAATAATTATATTTATTGATTATGATATTTAATTAACATTAATCATATTACAAAATATTGGATTTATTAAATAAGTTATTTTTAATTAATTTAATAATTTTTTTTATAAAAATTAGTATTAAATTTAATATATGTTCAATGTAATATTTTATAAGATTAATTATATTATTAAGTATTATATTTATTAAATTAAATATATTTATTATGTTTAATACGTTTTTATTAAATATAGTAGTAATTAATATTTGTTAAATATAATATTTAATTAAAAATTTAAAATTATTAAACATTATATTTATAAAATAAAATAAATAAATCCAAATATATTTATTTAATATATTTCTTTTGGTACAAATCTATATTTATTTTATTAAATAAAAACTTAAACATCTCTAACCTATCAACATCTCCAACCATATGTCATTTAACAATGTTAATAACATGAACCAAATCTTAACCTTTATGTGAGTGTACAAACTAAAACTTAAATCTTTTCTTTGGTATATAGAAACTAAAACTTAAAATTTTAAGTACAAGGAACAAACTAATCCAGCTTATTTTTATTTGCAACTATATATATTGCATAATTACTACTCTCAATAGGTAAAATGAGTTACAAGAAATATTAGATGTTATCAAAGAAAGCACATGACTAAATGTATATATTGTTAATATTTCTCATATAATGCATCGCAGGAGTTAATTAACAGTGAAATAATGTAAAATTTCGACTTAAGCTCATATATCAAATTTCCAAGTTTCAGATTCATTATTGTGTGAAACCCAGTAATTTATTTAGCTGTTTACTGAAGAAGTCGAATCTTGATCGTGACTAAGCACTTAATTTATGCGTTTGATACATGGTATGTGACTAGGAAAGATAGGATAAGGATTTGCCTTTGTAAGTGGGGCATAGTGGTGAATACGCGGATTCCCAAAAAAGAGGGATAGAATCGACCTCAAAGATGCACTCCATTGAACTTGAACCACAAAGAATCCTCTTTTTCCATCACCATGTTTAGTGAACCATGATCAATCAATGGTTTCCACCCAAACTTTCTTTGAATTTGACCATCCTAGTGTCTATCAATAAAAAGAAAGATCACATCGAGAAAAGTAAGGAGTGACCTCAACGCGTTGATTAGAACGTACACAATTCCAATTCTTCCACTTCTCTCAAAACTAAAAACCTTATAGCTTATATATATACACATGCAAACCACAACCTTAGTAGAAGCAATCTTGAAGCCAATTTGTTTATCTTTAGTACCACCTAGTCACAAAACATATACCATGTCGAATTTGAGTTTCCTTCAATTTCATAGTAGCAACTCGTTGGGGCACTCCTCTTTTCAACCCAATAGTCCAAACCCGAACAACAACATAAAATCATCAAAACAGACATCAAATGTAGGGTGCAATATTCAGCCAAAGTCAGAGGAAATGAAATGGGTGTTCGACAAGTTTGACACCAACAAAGATGGCAAGATTACCCTCGAAGAGTACAAAGCAGCAGTGAGAACAATGGGGTGGGGAATCGAAGGCACTGAGACTGATGAGTCTTTTCAGGTGATGGACTCTGATGGAGATGGCTTCATTGACTTCAAAGAGTTCATGGACATGTTCAACGTGGAGGAGAGGGTGAAAGAGACGGAGATCAAGAGTGCTTTTCAAGTGTTTGATTTGAATGGCGATGGGAAAATCAGTGCAGAGGAATTGTCACAAGTTCTCAAAAGCCTAGGGGAAAGTTGCAGCCTTAGTGCTTGTAAGAAAATGGTGATGGGGGTGGATAGAAATGGGGATGGCTTTATAGACTTGAATGAGTTTATGAGGATGATGATGAGTTGCAAGAAACTCACCTAAGTTCCGAGAAGGTCTAGAATTGCTTGAACAGGATGCGCGGAGTGTGAGATGTTGTGAACTCTGGCTTCTTATGCATTAAAAAAAAAAAAAAAAAGACACCCGAGTGATCATATATGTTTTGGTGTGATCATAGGTATTTGTCTTTTCCTGATCATATCTTTTTTTCTTACTTTTCCTCTCTATTTTGGGTTGCTAGATTTGATCTTCCAAACCAAAAGCATCCAGACAGAAAAAAAAAAAGAATAAAATTTGATCACGTATGTACCACAAGGCCACAATTAGAAAGAAACTTCTAATTCTAAGAAATTTTGTTTAAAGTAAAAAACCAGAGTAAACTGTGAATCAGTGTGGCTTCTGATTCAAGTTCAACTGATTGAATCAATTGGTTTAATCCCCTAACTTACTCGCCAACTACACTTTAGTTTAAATGATTAGGAAACTCCTCTGATCTTGTGGTATTTGTGTATACAATTCGTGTTTATGTGAAATATGCATGCAACGCACGTTAGACTTGTTTTTCCTTACTAAATTTCAAATCGAAAATTAGTTGGATCCAAAAAAATAATCGTTGTTAAAATACTTGAGATCTTACTAGACAATCAATAATTAAATGGTTATAAAAAACTACTTACATTACAACTATTTTTCTACTATTAAAAATATAAACATCATAGTCACTTTGATCAATTCTAAGAAAGCATGAATAAGGTTTGACTAGCTTTTTATTTTTCACCAAAAATAAATGTTTCACTAAAAATATGTTTTCACTACTAAAAATAATGGCTTTAACATCGCTAAGTTAATATCGATTTTACGTAAAACCGATGTTGACAAAAACGCGATGACAATCTTGTAAATAACACGAGTTTGTTAACATCGATTTTTATTAAAATCGATGTTAACATGAGTTCGTTAACATCGGTTTTTTAAAAATCGATGTAAACCAACTTTGATAACATTGATTTTACCAAAAATTGATGTTACTGAAAAACGTAGAGAAAACTCTACATCGATTTTTTAATCATTATCTAGCGCCAAAAACCCTGAAGCTTAGTAACTTTGAATCCTTTGACTCTCATCACTCTCACTCGAACACTTTCACACTCTCATTTGTAACTCTTGCGGCATTGTAACTTCGTCACCACCGGCAATGCAACCTCTCGCAACGCTACAACATCACATTTGTTGTCACTCGTAGCATGCTGCAACCTCATTGC
Source organism: Glycine max (assembly GCF_000004515.6). Classification (NCBI taxonomy): domain Eukaryota; kingdom Viridiplantae; phylum Streptophyta; class Magnoliopsida; order Fabales; family Fabaceae; genus Glycine; species Glycine max. The sequence continues at coordinate 19,565,243 of NC_038241.2, read as the reverse complement.
CATTCTTGTGGTTCTGCAACTATTGGTCACAAAAGGTTAGGTTTCTTCTCCTTTCTTCATGTTTCTCTACTTTGTTTTCCTTCTAGCACTGCCATTTGAAGTCCTTCTTTCTTTCTTAGTCTCACAGGACCCGAATCGTTTTGTTTCTCTTCATCCTTCGTGTTAGTCTCACAGAACGCAATATAAAAGAAGTGAAGCCTGATAAGTCTTTCAACAACTGGTTTTGCATATTGATTCTTGAACCACAAACTGGTTAATGGTTAGGATTGAATATTGTTGGTTTATGAAGCCTTTGAGGCAACACGAAGACTTCTTCTATTATTAATTAACCTCACTAGTTAGCTATGACTATGAGTATCTATATGTATATATGTTTGATGCATTTTCTTTCAAGTTACGGTGTATCTATATGTATATATTTTTTGGGAATGATGATTGATGCCAGTGGTGATTGAGTTGTTTCTTGGATTGCTGCTCTGTTTTTGGACTGTGCTGACTGCATTGGGGAAGTTTATATCCATACACCCTCACTCTAAGAAGAAGAGGTAACTAACTTAATGCTAGGATGTTGTAACTTGTAACTGTAATGGGATGAATATGAACTGAGGAAAAACTTTTTGTGAATTAGCATGTTTTCATTCTATGTGGTGTACTTGTTTGGTGTAGAGGTGGTCAATGGTATAGGTAGACAAGGGTCTCAAAAGTGGGTGTATTTTTTTGTTAATCTTGTAGCTGACATTATTTAGTGGGATAAAATCTTATTGGTTGCTGGTCAGTGGTCATGTGGTCATGAAGTTGTTGCTTAAGAGTTGTTAGTTAAAGATGTGTAATCTTCAATGTTCAATGTAATTTGTAGGCATTTTTGGTTTTCCTGTTTGCATCGTGATCACGACATTCGTTATTGGACATTATAGTGATCATCATCATAGGTACAAATGTTTTTCATAAAGTTTTGATGCTCTTGTTTGTTACCAATGCTTTTATTACTTGTTGATTGTGATTAATAAGTATTGATTTATATACAAGTTATGTTCATGATGAGTGAACTTTAGATTCTCGTTTGAGATTGAATACAAGATTGTTGCGGACAATTTGCATTAATCGTTGTATTGAATCTTGAATTGTCCGTTTGGACAGTTTGGGAAGAGTCATAATTTTATTGTACATTTATATGTAAAGGTTAACTTTATTTTCTTAAATTTGATAAAATTTCGGTTAATGCATTTCGCGTTGTTCTCCGGGTGCATACATGATTGTGGTGGAATTCTTTTCATCGCTTTCATGTGATGTCCTTAGAGATCAATGCGAAATGCTATTGAAATTTCATCAAATCTAAGAAAAGAAAGTTAACCTTTATATATGAATGTACTATAAAAATATATCTTTCAGAATGGGATAGGGTCACACCTTCAAGGAAAAAATTGAGGTTTTCATGCATAGAATAACTTTGTGACTATCACAAAGTTATTAGTTACATGGATCAAAGTTGGATGAATGCAAGTCGCATGAGCCCCACATATGAGGAAGGCATTGAACAGTTCTTGGAATTTACCTCCGAAAAAAGTCAACCGGATGAGGATGGAAAATATTTTTGTCCTTATATAAACTATTTGACTCTGAGACGACAAGTACTCGACGACATATGGGAACATTTACTTTCTGATGGGATTAAGAATAATTATACGACATGGATATGGCATGGTGAATTGATAGTCATGCAGAGCGGGTGGTGTCCCATCTGAACCAGTTGATGTAGAAATAAGAGATCGCTTAGAGAAATTGATTCATGATCTTAAACAAGAGTATTTTCAGCAAGCACATGCCTCTATGTATGATACATTGCAAAGTGATTCAAAGAAGCATTTGTATTTGGGGTGCAAGAAGTCTTTGACGTTGTTGTCAGCAGTGTTAAGTCTGGTTCATGTTAAGGCCAGATATGGGTAGAGTGACAAAAACTTCACTTTACTGCTTCAGGTGGTGCAAGATATACTTCTAGAGGAAAACACGTTGCCAAAAAGTTACCATCAGGCGAAGAAGATATTGTGTCAGATGGGTATGGAGTAATAGAAGATTCATGCATGCCTTAATGATTGCATATTGTATAGAAATGATTTTGAAGAAATGCAAAAGTGCCCTAGGTGTGGGGTATCACGATACAAAGTGAAGGATGATGACGAGTGTAGTAATGATGAAAGCACCAAGAAAGGCCCCCAGTGAAGATGTTATGGTATCTTCTGATCATTCCAAGTTTCAAGCGTTTGTTTGCTAATGCAAATGGGAGAAATTGCGATGGAATGCTCTGCCATCTAGCTGATTCCTTTCAGTGGAAGAAGATTAATAGTATGTATCCGGATTTCGACAAAGAGGCGAGAAATCTTAGGCTTGGACTTGCCAGTGATGGAATGAATCCCTATGGCAGTTTAAGCACTCAGCACAGTTCTTAGCCTATTTTGCTAGTAATTTACAACTTGGCTCTTGGTTATGCATGAAGCAAAAATACAAGATGTTGTCTATGATGATATTAGGCCCAAGACAACCAAGAAATGACATTGATGTTTATCTCAGTCCCTTCATTGAAGACTTGACAAAGTTGTGGGATGAAAGGGATGTTGTGTTTGATGGGTCTCGTTGTGGGATGAAAGGGATGTTGTGTTTGATGGGTCTCGAAATGAGACATTCAAGTTATGTGCAATGCTATTTTGTACCATTAATGACTTTCCAGCATACAGGAATTTGAGTGGATACAGTGTTAAGGGCCATCGTGCATGCCCTGTCTATGAAGAAGACACAAGCTACGTACAATTGAAACATGGAAGAAAAATAGTATACACTCGACATCAATGTTTTTTGAAAGCTTATCACCCTTACCGACAATTGAGAAAAGATTTTAATGGAAGTCAAGAGCATGATAATGCATCAATACCATTAACTGGTCAACATGTTCTTGAGCAGGTTGAGGGTATCAATACTGTATTTGGAAAGACCCAAAAGAAGGAAAAAAAGTAAAACTTCCATATGAAAGAAGAGGTTGATATTGTTTGATCTTCCATACTGGTCATTGTATTGATGTTATGCATGTTGAGAAAAATGTCTGTGATAGTGTCATCATCACGCTTCTTAACACTCAAGGCATGACAAAGGTTGGTTTGAATACTCGCCAAGATCTAGTTGAGATGGGTATACGAGACCAATTACATCCAAGGTCTGATGGTAACAAAATATACTTGCCTCCAACTTGTCATACTTTGTCCAGAAAGGAAAAGATAAGTTTTTGTCAGTGTATGCATCATGTCACGTTTATTTGTGGTGGATGTACCCGGTTGAGTGATACATGAAGATCTTAAAAGGGTATATAAAGAATTTACACTGTCCTAAAGCATTTGTTGTTGAAAGGTACATTGTGGAAGAAGCTATTGAGTTTTTTATGAGTACATCGAAAAGGCAAAACCTGTTGGGGTTCTGGAGTCTTGGCATGACGAAAGAGTGGGAGGTAAGGGTTCAAGAGGACTGCATGTTATCACTCCAAGTCTAGAAGAATTGCAACAAGCTCATTTATATATACTAAATAACATTAATGAAGTTCTACCATACATAGTTCGTCATGAAGCTTTAGTTAAGGAAAGTAACCCAAAAATGACCAAGAATAAGGTGTTGAAATAGCATAACAAGACTTTCCTAAATTGGTTTAAAGATATAATATTCGGTGACCATAATGCATCTAAAACGTTAAGGAAGTACTGATGGGCCTAAAAGAAATGTTATAACTTGGCTAGGATACGATATCAACAAGTATTCGTTCTACACAAAATCACAAGACAATAAGAGTACAATGCAAAATAGTGGTGTTAGTCTAAGGGTTGAATCTTAGCACTTTGCTACTGTACATGATGACAATCCCCGTGTAGCTCCCATGCCTTACTTTGGAGTCATTGAAGAAATCTGGGAGGTTAATTATGTAAAATTTAGTGTCTATGTTTTCAAGTGTAAGTAGATTGATAGCAATATCGGTGTGCAAACAGATGATGTCAGATTTACTTTGGTAGATCTGAAGAAGCTTTTTTATCAGAATGAGCCTTTCATCATGGCAGAACAAGCTAAATAGGTATTTTATGTTCAAGAACCTTGTGATGAAAGATGGTCAGTGGTTCTATATAGATAAACAATTGGTGTTAATATTGAAGATGATGATTCAATTGTTGATACTTGTCTCAGTCTTTTCTCCAGACAAATGCTGACTAATGTTAACGAAGACGAAGAAGTTGATGACGTCCTCATAAATCGTAATGATCATGATGAAGGAGAATTAATTAACATCGTATAATGTAATTTATTTTATATTTACTTGCTTTGTTAATTTCAATTACACAACTTAATATAATTTTCATACATTGCTTAATTAATGTTGTTTTTTAATAGGCACATGGCTACACCACCCAGCTCTCATCCTCCCCTTCCTCCTCTTGAGTTAGTAGCACCTTCACCATCTACATCAAAGAAGACAAGAAAATCAACACAACTCAGACCGTTGGCTACTAGACTAGTTGGGGAGGAGAAACCAATGGTCCATGTCGATCATGTCACTGGGAAAGCTAATGGTCCCCACAGAAAGAAATTAAGAATGTATTTGGTGATTGTCACTCGCGATAAGGTGGATGTTACAAATGATTGTCATACCCTAATTTCATCTGGGAGTACTTGCGGTCGGTTCTCGAACCTTGTTTGCTCCCTTCAGAACCCTCGAAACAAGCATTGTTGCATAATTCGTAAAGTTTCGCAACCTTCCGAAAGTCAAAACAAGCATCATTGCATAATCCGTAATGTTTCGCAACATTTCGGAAGGAAAATAGGTGTCGTTGCGTAATCCATAAAGTTTCGCAACATTTCGGAAAGAAATCAATAAAAAAAAACACCAAAGGGGGGTGCAAATAGAAACCAGGCCCACTTGGGCCTTCTTGAAGGTTCTAAAAGAAGGCGGTGCCTTTTGGTGGAAGCAACCCAGCTCGCCTGGGCGAGCTGGGCGGCAACCACCTCCCTCTTTTCTCCTATAAATAGGGGAAGGAGGGCAGAGTAAATGGGTTCAGCCCTTCTGGTATTGAGAAATGTCTCGAAATTGGTGAAAAAAATTGTTTCTGTGAAAAAAATCCAAGCCGAGGTGCTTCCGTAACGCTTCTGAGACGTTTCCGTAAGCGATTTCGTGGAGGTTCGTCACTGTTCTTCACTGTTCTTCGTTTGTTCTTCGTCGTTCTTCGGTCTTCAACTGGTAAATTCCCGAAATCGAATCTTTCAATTCATTCTATGAATCCTTAATGGTCCCTACTTGTTTTGTGTACTTTTAATTTCATTACGTTTATTTTCCGCACCCTTTTTAACGAGCTTTAACTGATCACTTAAGCTGTTATCTCTCCTAATAAATGATAAAAATGAATTTCAACCGATCATTTGTGTTGTAATCTCGTTTAATCACCGTTAAAATAAAATTCAACCGATTGTTCATGCAGTAATCTCGGTTAAATCAAAAAGGGGCAAAATAATAATAAAATAATCAAAATATCTTTGAATAAAATAATAAAAAAAATCAATCGAACATTTTTCTTTGGAAGTTTCCTCAAATGAATCGACTAATAACCAAAGTGAAACTAAGGCTAAAACCAACTCACAAATCAAGCTTTGTCCGCAAAAATCACTTGAAACCGTTCTAAGGTCCAACGCCTTAAATGGTCCTCTTTGCTTTTATTGGTTAACATGGACCTTTCAAAAGCATAAAATCAACACATGGCTTTATCGCTTTTAAAAGAACTACGTAGGTCTGATTCCCTCATCGCAATTGAGGATACGTAGGAGCAAGGGAAACACCCTTGTCGACCACAAAAAGATAAAAAATACAAAAAGGCATAAAAAGACATAAAAACCTAAAAAAAGGGGAAATAAAACAAATTGAAGTCATGTTTGCACACTCGGTTAAAGGCTGCCGTCCCTTGTGACGGACGCGTGGGGTGCTAATACCTTCCCCGTGCATAAATACAACTCCCGAACCTTTCACGATTAAAGTTCATAGACCACACGCATTTTGGTTTTTCTGACGTTTTCCTCAAATAAACGTTGGTGGCGACTCCGTGCGTCTTCCTTCCTTGGAAGACGTTCCCGTGAGTCTCTTGTCGTCCTCCCACTGAAGGGTAGGTTGCGACAGTTGGCGACTCCACTGGGGATTGTTTTTAGAGAGTTAGGCCTTCTCGGCGAAGCAGAGGAAGCCCACACGGATGAGGATATGACCGACCTGCTCGGTTACCTGGGAGAGGGCGGAGCCACACGATCAAGGTCACCGCACTTGTGATTCCATTGTCGTCTAGCATCACTGCTTCTAGTTATTGTTTTTGTTTCCATTACTGCTTTCAGTTATTGTTTTTGTGTCCATTACTGCTTTCAGTTATTGTTTTTGTATCCATTATGATCTAACATTACTGCTTTAAGTTATTGTTTTTGTTTCCATTATGATCTAACACTACTGCTTTCAGTTATTGTGTTTTCTCCCACCGTGGTCCGACATTACGACTCTCAATTTGTTTTGTCACTATTTTTTATTGCGACTTATCATTGCATTTCTTCGGTTACTTTGACGTTGGATTTTGACGTAGGTAGGCCTTGTGTACCCTCGTTCGCACGACTTTTCAAAAAAGAAAAAAATATGTGATGGCAGATATCAACTTTGTCAAAAAGAAAAACAAAATAAAAATAAATTGGTTAACTAAAAAAGCCAACATGCTTTTGAAAAAAAAACTTCTGGCTTTTCTTTGAAAGAAAAGATTTATAGATCATGACACAAATGATTTGTTGAAAAAATGTGTACGCACCTGAAGGGTGAATGCTGTGAAAATTTTCCCGAATGCCCAAAATAGAGTTGGATAAATGTATGAATTGATAAAGGAGCATATTTTGGAAACACTGGGTTGACTTAAATAGGAAAAATGATGAATCCTGAGACCTAGTGTTGCGTGACCACAAAAACTTGATGCTTGAGTGTCCACATAGGTGCATGTGTGACCAGTTTTGCATAAAATTTCTGAATCATCACTGTTGCGTGCGTGTCATGGAAATAATGTGGGACATCCCTTTACCCCTGGACTGCTGGCCAAACGAACACCCTAACATATATCATGTCCAGTCGTTCTATAAGCTCTGAGCCAAAATCCCAACTCACCATGAACCTTGACCCGGGATGACAATTTCTGTCCTCGCCCTCGGAAAGAAACAAAAAAAAAAGTTCCCGATCAAAGATCGGAAGAAAACCAAAAGGAAAAAATTCTCGATCAAAGATCGGAAGGAAACAAAAAAAGAAATTCCCGATCAAAGATTGGAAGAAAAAGCGAGAGAATAAAACCCCCAATCAAGATCGGAAGAAAATGAAAGAATTATACAGAAGGGTCTTCAGACCAAACAAATATCCAAAATAGTCACAACCAAATAAGGAAAATAAAGGAAACCACGACTTGAAGTGGTCCTTTCCCTTTGATTGCCAACCAAAATCCTGTGTGCTGGCAACTTTCTCGCCCCGCACTAAACAAAAATAGAAAAGGAAAAGGCCAAAACTCTCAGAGCCAAATTTCTCACCAAAACACCATTCCTGTGTGAGATTAATACACTTCGAGTGATTTTCTTCTATTTTGTTGGACCCAGTGTTTCCTCTAAATAGTCGTTTAGAAATGAAACGCTAACATCCAAAATCTCATTTGTGGTTATGAGAAAATTTCATCAGCATACTCTTCTTCCCCAATAGACACATTGTTTTTCTCCAAAAAATATATTTTGCTCTGATCAGTTGGAGGTTTTTGTTTCTTTACTAAAGCATGTTCGCATTTTAGTGAAAGAACGCCAAGACTATTTTAGTCTCACACCTTTGTCATCCAGAGACGGCAAGTCCGATGACATGTGGATATACCTTATGGTTATCCACACCTTCTGTTAGCTAGAGGCAAGTGAGCCTGTTGACACGCAGAGATTAACGTCGTCTTCTGCACCTTTCCTGGAGATGTCAGCATCTTCTGGCCGAGACTATGAAAAAGTCTTATTTGCTATCCGTCAGACTCAAAGGTCCAGTAGCATGCAGTGACTAACGTCATCATCTGCACCTTTGTCAACTAGAGGCAAGCGAGCCTGTTAACTGAGACTATTTTAGTCTCACACCTTTGTCATCCAGAGACGGTAAGTCTGATGACATGCGGAGATACCTTATGGTTATCCGCACCTTCTGTTAGCTAGAGGCAAGCAAGCTCATTGACACGTAGAGACTAACGTCATCTTCTGCACCTTTCCTAGAAATGTCAGCATCTTCCGACCGAGACTGCGAAAAAGTCTCGTTTCTACCATCAGACTCAAGGGTCCGGTAGTATGTAGAGATACCTCATGGTTATCCGCACCTTCGTCAGCCAAGGCGAACAAGTCTGATAATATCGGGATGATGTTGGTCATCCGATTCTGAATATTTTGAAAATATTTGTAGGTTTTACCTTCATCATCCAGAGATATTTAAGTCCGACGACACGCAAGACTCTTATTTGCTAGGAAGGGACGATCAAATTTGATAGCATGTGGAAACGTCATGGCTATCTCGTTTTATCGCTTTCAAGGCACTGGAGTTTTATTGACGCACCTGATGCCTTTTCTATTCTTTCTGAATGACAGGTTCCACTGGTTGGGCTATTGATCAGCCGAATGATGTTCCACTCGAACGAAATTAATGTCTTATCTTTACTTCCCTTTTATCTCCAATAAAAGATATGTAAAGAGGGGCAATTGTCATACCCTAATTTCGTTCGGGAGTACTTGCGGTCGATTCTCGAACCTTGTTTGCTCCCTTCAGAACCCTCGAAACAAGCATTGTTGCGTAATCCATAAAGTTTCACAACATTCCGGAAGTCAAAACAAGCATCGTTGCATAATCCGTAAAGTTTCGCAACATTTTAGAAGGAAAACAGGTGTCATTGCATAATCCGTAAAGTTCCGCAATATTTTAGAAAGAAATCAATAAAAAAAAACACCAAAGGGGGGTGTATTTAGTGAAAAGAGGGGTGCAAATAGAAACCAGACCCACTTGGGCCTTCTCGAAGGTTCTAAACGAAGGCGATGCCTTCTGGTGGAAGCAACCCACCTCGCCTGGGCGAGCTGGGCGGCAATCACCTCTCTCTTTTCTCCTATAAATAGGGGAAGGAGGGCAGAGTAAATAGGTTCAACCCTTCTGGTATTGATAAATCTCTCGAAATTGGTGAGAAAAATTGTTTCTGTGAAAAAAATCCAAGTTTAGGCGCTTCCCTAACGCTTCCGAGATGTTTTCGTAAGCGATTTCGTGGAGGTTCTTCACCATTCTTCACTGTTCCTCGTTTGTTCTTCATCATTCTTTGGTCTTCAACAGGTAAGTTCCCGAAATCGAATCTTTCAATTCATTCTATGCACTCTTAGTGGTACCTACTTGTTTTGTGTACTTTTACTTTCATTACGTTTATTTTCCACACCCTTTTTAACGAGCTTTAACCGATCACTAAAGCCGTTATCTCGCTTAATAAATGATAAAAATGAATTTCATCATTTGTGTTGTAATCTCGTTTAATCACCGTTAAAATAAAATCCATCCGATCGTTCACGCAGTAATCTCGATTAAATAAAAAAGGGGCAAAATAATAATAAAATAATCAAAATATCTTTGAATAAAATAATAAAAAAAATCAATCGGACGTTTTTCTTTGGAAGTTTCCTCGAATGAATCGACTAATAACCAAAGTGAAACTAAGGCTAAAACCAACTTACAAATCAAGCTTTGTCCGCAAAAATCACTTGAAACCGTTCTAAGGTCCAACGCCTTAAACGGTCCTCTTTACTTTTATTGGTTAACATGAACCTTTCAAAAGCATAAAATGAACACATGACTTTACCTCTTTTAAAAGAACTACGTAGGTCTGATTCCCTCATCGCAATTGAGGATACGTAGGAGCGAGGGAAACATGTTGGATCGAGTGGCCTCAGAATAATTAAGAAGGGTGGGTTGAATTAATTATTCCTAAATCTTTACTAATTAAAAATTACTCTTTTGAAGGCTTTTACTAAATTGTTAAGAGAATGAGGAGTAGAAGAGAATCTTAACAGAAAGTAAAAGTGGAAATTAAATGCACAGCGAAAAGTAAAAGAGTAGGGAAGGAGACAAACACACAAGAGTTTTTATAGTGGTTCGGTAACAACCCGTGCCTACATCCAGTCCCCAAGCGACCTGCGGTCCTTGAGATTTCTTTCAACCTTGTAAAAATCCTTTTACAAGCAAAGATCCACAAGGGATGTACCCTCCCTTGTTCTCTTTGAACCTAGTGGATGTACCCTCCACTAGAACTGATCCACAAGAGATGTACCCTCTCTTGTTCTCAGTCAAACCCAAGTAGATGTACCCTCTACTTGTACCACAAAGGATGTATCCTCCAATGTGTTGAGACAAAGATCTCAGGCTGTTAAACCTTTGATACTTTGTGAATGGGGATACAAAAGAATTCTCAGGCGGTTAGTCCTTTGAACACTTTTGTATTAGGGAAAGGGAAGAATAAAAAGAATTCTCATACTGTGTCGTTTTGAATTCTTTGACAAGGGAGAAGGGAGACACAAAAGAATTCAGGCGGTTAGTCCTTCATTCTTTTGGAAAAGGGAGAAGAGAGACACAAAAAGAATTCAGGCGGTTAGTCCTTGGCGAATTCTTTTTGGCAAAGGGAGAAGGGAATGAAAAAGATGAATAGCACAAGTTTTTGAACAAAAAAATTTTCATGGAAGAGAAAGTTTTGAACAAAATCTTTTAGAAAGATGAAGAGAAGATGAAACAGAACAACTATTGAAAGAGATGAAAGAAAATATTGAAAGATGATTGAAAGAAATGATTGAGATGAATTGATAGAAAAATTGATTGAAAATACAAAACAAAGCCTTGCTTTTATAGACTCTTCATGTCTGGTTAAGAGGACCATTTTGAAGAGTTATAACTTTTAGAAAAAACTTAAAACCAATTTGAAAAAATAAAAAACCATTTGAAGACTTACATCTTTTGATTTATTCAGAAACAACCACTGGTAATCGATTACCAAATCAGTGTAATCGATTACAAAAAGCTTTTAGTGAAAGGATGTGACTCTTCACATTTGTATTTGAATTTCAACGTTCAAAGGCACTGGTAATCGATTACCAAAACATTGTAATCGATTATATCTTTTTTGAAATCAATTGGAACGTTGTAAATTCATTTGAAAACTTTTTCAAATCCATTTTGCTACTGGTAATCGATTACAACAATCTGGTAATCGATTAACAGAGAGTAAAAACTCTTTGGTAAACATGTTTTGAGAAAAATCCATGTGCTACTCAGTTTTTGAAAAAAAACTTTTCATACTTATCTTGATTAAGTCTTCTCTTGATTCTTGAATCTTGAGTCTTGAATCTTGTTCTTGATTATTCTTGATTCTTGATTCTTGAAAACTTGAAACTTGAAACTTCTCTTGAATCTTTCTCTTGATTCTTGAATTCTTTGGCATCATCAAAATAACCTTTGAAGGCATTGCTTCCACAAAACACCCTTGTCGACCACAAAAAGATAAAAAATACAAAAAGGCATAAAAAGACATAAAAACCTAAAAAAGGGGAAATAAAACAAATTGAAGTCATATTTGCACACTCGATTAAAGGTTGTCGTCCCTTGTGACGGATGCGTGGGGTACTAATACCTTACCCGTGCATAAATACAACTCTCAAACCTTTCACGATTAAAGTTCATAGACCACACGCATTTTGGTTTTTCTGACATTTTTCTCAAATAAACGTTGGTGGCGACTCCGTGCGCCTTCCTTCCTTGGAAGACGCTCTTGTGAGTCTCGCATCGCCCTCCCGTCGAAGGGTAGGTTGCGACAATGATAATTGGAAATAAGTCCCTGCAACTCAAAAGGATTTGATCTGGGAGGATATTCAAGTATTTCAATTAAATGTTGAATGTTTTTGTAATTGGTTCTACTAAAAATCTTAATTTACAGTTGACTAACTACAAAATGTATTTATTGTATCGCAGGCTGAATTTGGTATTCCTAAATCATCCGATTTGAGGACAAAGAAAAAAATACTTCAAATTGTAGGAGAGTGATGGAGGCAATTTAAGTCATATTTGACCTCCAAATGAGCTCTAGCACATGGCAAGGAGGGCAAGGATGACAAAGTATGTCAAAAGTACAGCATAAGAAAAGAGAAATGGAACCAGTTTTGTCAAAACTGTAGAGACCCTTCATGGGAGGTTAATTGATTTTCATTGCTTTTTAAACTTTATATTTACGTATTATTGTCAACTGTATTAAATTATTGTTATGTGTAATTGTCATAGGATGTTCGAAAGAAGGCGCAGGCCATTCAGAAACAAAACCCTGCTCCTCACGTGTTGTCTCGTAGGGGTTATGATTTTTTAGAACAAAAGCAAAAGAAACGATTAGAGGTAGCAACCCAATCCAGGAGTACTGACACAGTCGTTGATCCTCCATCTCCCATTAGACGACATGTGAAGTGGAAGATGGCCCGCACGAAAAAGTCAGGTCAAATGACATTTGAGGCAGCAAAGGAAATTACATGCATGATTATAAGTGACTATCATTTGTTAGTGGCCAATTTTTATGATAAGTGTTGGATGAGTAAACTAAATTTGTTTAATCTTTTGACTATAGGATTCCTTAGAAGAGCAGGCCTCACAGGGAAGTTTTGTTGCCCATGGATGTTAGGATGTATTGACTGCTGCCATTGGGCGACCAAAGCACCCTAGTCGTGTCCATGCTCCTAGAGCCGGTGTCACGATCAAACACTACTTTGGACTGGCTTCAAGGGGCTCCCGCACCTCTTCATCCATGGCTCCTGAAGACCTAGAGCAGCTAACACAAAGGATCTAAGACCATTTGGAGGAGTCGATCACACAAAAAGTAACATATTAATTAATGATGTCCTTCAGCCAGATGCAGTCCTAGATGCAATCACAGGCACTCGCACTAGCTCCTAACATTGAGGTTCATCCTTTTGTTGCTTGTGTTAGCAAAAAGGAAAGTTGTGTCGATCCCTCGGGGCAGAACCCAAAAATGGGTGACTCAAACAAATGTAGGTTGTATGTTGATGATAGTCCTTCCCAACTAGTTGCTCTTGGAAGAGTTTATGAGGGTCGACAACAGTCCACAATGTTCCTTTGAGCAATGATCAAGTGAAGGTCGGTGTTGAGGAAGTCTGAGATTGCTAATGCTCATATTCTTGTACCCACTCAAGATGTTAAGTTAGTGGGGCAGACACTTAACACCTTCATGCTTGGCCGACACATCTTGTAAAGCCTTTCTCAAAATATGTATTTTCATTTTGTTTTTTTAAAGAATTATTAAAAAAGGATTTGTTACAAATCAAGTTTTCATTGTCATTTGCTTAATGTTTATTAACTGTGTAGGATAAACAGGAAGCTGAGGGACTGACGAAACCTGTAGATATGTTGGATCCTGACGTCGATCCCATGTACCTGATGACATTGACCATCCTGCAGCTTTTCCTCAAGTCGTTGCAGGTGCTGTGGGACACTACCGTGTTTGGGGTGTATAATGATAACTTCCCATTGTACATAAAGCATGAAGATCTTTCTGTAAGTCACTTTACATTATTGTATATTACCTAACTAATTGATGGAAGCTTGCTTGTGGAGCTTCTATGGAGGCTGGATCTTTGAGCTTCAATGAGGTCCTTCAATGGTGATTTTTCACCATGGAGATGCAGCGGAAGGCAAAGGAGAAGAGGAGAGGGGAGGCGCCATCCACTAGGGAATAAGCCATGGAAGAAGGAGCTTCACCACCAAGATGAGCCTTGGATAAGAAGCTTGGAAGGATGCTTCAATGGAGGAAAAGAAAGAGGGAGAGAAAGAGAGAGGGGGGAGCACGAAATTGAAGGAATAAAAGAGGGGGAGAAGTAGAACTTTGAAGTGTGTCTCATAAGACTTTCATTCATCAAAGTTACAACAAGTGTTACACATGCTTCTATTTATAGACTAGGTAGCTTCCTTGAGAAGCTTTCTTGAGAAAACTTCCTTGAGAAGCTTCTTTGAGAAAACTTCCTTGAGAAGCTAGAGCTTAGCTACACACACCCCTCTCATAACTAAGCTCACCTCCTTGAGAAGCTTCCTTAAGAAGATTCCTAAAGAAGCTAGAGCTCAGCTACACACACATCTCTAATAGCTAAGCTCACCTCCTTGAGATGAGAAGCTAGAGCTTAGCTACACACCCCCTATAATAGCTAAGCTCACCCCCATGACAAAAAAACATGAAAATACAAAAAAAAGTCCTTACTACAAAGACTACTCAAAATGCCCCGAAATACAAGGCTAAAACCCTATACTACTAGAATGGCCAAAATACAAGGCCCAAACGAAGGAAAAACCTATTCTAATATTTACAAAGATAAGCGGGCTCATACTTAGCCCATGGGCTCAAAATATACCCTAAGGCTCATGAGAACCCTAGGGCCTTCCCTTGGATCTCTAGCCCAATCTACTTGGAGTCTTCTACCCAATGCCCTTGCGGGATAGGATTGCATCATTCCCTCCACCTTGGAAAGGATTTGACCTCAAATCCCAAGGTTCTTCATACTTTGGGCTCCTTCCCTCAACACCTGTAAAAAGAACAAAAACATATGTATTAGTGGTGTTTGGTATGTTGAAGTAAGGTAAGGTTTGAAAACCCATTTCCTGGGCATCTTCCCATGAAGGAACATGGTTTCTCACCAACTCAATGAGTGGTGCTACAAGTATAGAAAAATATGGGACAAACCTTTTGTAAAAGTTTGTTAAGTCATGGAAGCCCCAAATTTTTCTTATACTTGGTGGAGTGGGCCACTCAGGAATGACCTTTATTCTTTTAGGGTTCATGGGAACCCCTTGATCACTATTTGAAAAATTAAGAAAAGTAACGCAATAAAACATACCTTTTTCTGTATTTTCATATTGATTATTCCTACCAAAAAGTATGACAAACCTAAGGTGTCTCATATGAGTACCTAAGTTTGTATTGAAACTAAAATTAAGAATAAACCTACCTAATGGGTCCCTATGTACACACACCATGAAGATGTTAGGTGTACGAGTGATTTTACAAAAGAGGGTTGCACCACTCAAAACATTCATCATACCACCTATTTTAGGGACTTGGTGCCTAATAATACCTATTTTGGGCACCAACAAAGCACAAGGATTTAAGCTCTTGCGAACCAAACCCTCATCCAACAACTTCTTTACTTGAGGAATAAACTCAAGCCCAAGAGGTGTGGCAATGCTAGCAAGTGCCTTTTTACAAAAGAGAAAATGTGGAGGTTGTCTAAGAGGGAAAGTTTCTTTATTGTTTGTCTTTATTGTAAAATGAGTTTCCTTCTTAGCTAAACTCTTGGAGGAGACACTTACCTCCATACACTTCTCTTTAACCACTAATGGTTGTCCTTCTTCTTGGGGGTAGATTTCTTCACTAGATTCTTCCCCTTTTGCTTTTTCACTTTCACTAGAGGAAGGTGAAGTAGTAGCCTCATCTTGGCTACTATAAATGTCTTGGCCCCTCATAATCATGGTTTTTGTGGTGGGGCATTGAGAAGTAACGTGTCCTCTTCCAAGACATTTAAAGCACTTTATAGAGCTAGTTTTCTCTTGCATACTAGCCTTAGGGGCTTGCTTTTCTATTGTCTTTCCCTTATCATCTTTGGGCTTAGAAGGTGTCACCCCTAAGATGCCTTGACCTTGGTCTTTCTTTGGATAAGAGTGAGAGACATAAGATTTTGAAGTAGACATCTTTTTAAGTTGTTGCTCTACCCTTATTTCCCAATCTAAGTTAGCCTCTACATTGTCCTTCCCATGGAAGTATGAGAGTTTAATGTTAGCCTCTTGAGGCTTTCTTTCCTTTTCTCTTCTCTCTTGTTTTTCTTTCCATAACTTGAGAGAACTCAACTCATCTAAGATTCTAGATAGAGGGTCCTTATGACTAGTACCCTCATCATTAACACTAGTTGAATGATGACTCATGTTGGTTTCTAAGTTGTGGTTCTTTCTTGTTGGAGGTTTGAAAACAAAAGGTAAAAGAAACTATGGTTGAAACTAGCCAAAATAAACACTAAAAGAGGTGTGAAAGATAAGGTAAAAAAAACTAATTGGTAAAATGCAAGCTATCTAGGCGGTTTGACAATGGAATGTAAAAGAAATAAGCTATGAAAGTAAGCAAGAAATGTAAACTAGGTGAATCCTAAGAGTGTTTGGATGACCACATTCAAGGTTCCCAACAAAACACTCACTATCCTAAGTAAAAATTGCCTAAAATTATTACACACAAATGGAAGTTTGGTAACCTATTGGAGGCTCCCAACACACTTCCAATGAAAGGCCTTTTTGTTACAAAAACTTGAAAGCAATGAAGGTAAGTAAATTGCAAATTACAAAATCACAAAACGGTCCTTAATTTTGGTGGTTGTTCTCTCTTTGGTGATTCACTCAATTTAGAGTGCTTCTTAGTCCAATAGCTCTTAAGGTGGTTGGCCCCTTGCTTCTGGACTCAAATTCTTCAAGGGATGGCACCAATCCTCCTTCCAATTTCCTATATGGCAACCCACAAACAAGGAAACAAAGAGACAAGCAATAACCAAAGACCAAAAAAAACGAAATGAAAGCTAAACCAATGCAGTTTTAACAAGACAATTTTTCAAGGATTATTCAACAATTAAAGCAATGAAAAGGACATAGAAGCAAGTTAGGACTCAAAGAGAAACTTAGAATGGCTCTAGAGTAGAGTAAAAAAAACTGAAAAAAAGACTCAACAAAACTCTAGCTTTGGCACTTGTCTTCACACTAATTTTGAATTGAAATTTCCAATTATAGAATAAATTTTGACCCAAAACAACAAGCACCCTTCCCTTTCACCTTTTTTTTCTGGATACTGATTTTCCTGCCAACTTGTGTGATTTTTCGTATTTTTTCCTCTTATCCAAATCACTTTTTTCTTTTTTTATAACTTTTTTCCAAATGTCTAGAAAATTCAGTAAAAATTTCAGCTCAAAATTCAAAGTAACCAATTCTCAGTAATTTTTACAAGTTTGTATGTCCAAGCTGCCAGCACCAGCGATTTGTTTCTTTAAGCATGGTATATTGATTGCCTTGGGCTTACTTTCAACCTTCCTATGTATGTTGATCTCACTAGGATTGTTTACCACAGTTTTAGGAGTTCAATATTCACTTAGGATCAAAATTTCAGCCAGCAATTCAATCACCAAAACTCAAATTCACAATAGACACAATCATAAGGAAACCTAAAAGTTCAAGAAAAGGTTCACAATCAAAGACTCTCTAAGAATTTTCCATGAACATGTTAAGGACTAATTAACATGAAAGATTTGACTCAAATCAAATAATAGGCTAAAATAATTTCATACACTCATGAACAAATGAGTTAGACAAAGAAACAAGAAAATAAAATTCAGCACAACATAAGAAATCTTATGTGACAAGTTTCATGACTAGACATGACTTCTATGACAAAACTACAATAGGTGAACAAGTCACTCTAGATTTTTGAGGTTTTATTCTACTTTAATATTTTTGTAAGAATTTTATGGTTTAGGTTTCAGCCACAAAAAATAACAAGACAAAACTCAAAGGAACCTAAACTCAACACAATTGTTCAAGAACAAGAACAAGAAATTTGAACCATAGAAAATCAAATCTAACTTCTATAGCAAGTTTAATCGGTGCAAACTCTAAAGAATCATGTTAACAACATTTAGAACAAGACATGTGAGGAGATACATGGAGAAAAATGAAGAAAAAAAACAATGGAAGAGAAGGTAAAGCAAAAAATTAATGGAGGTTTAAGGAGCACCTACTTGAAGCTCTTGTGCTCTGATTACCACTTGATGGAAGCTTGCTTGTGGAGCTTCTATGGAGGCTGGATCTTTGAGCTTCAATGAGGTCCTTCAATGGTGATTTTTCACCATGGAGATGCAGCGGAAGGCAAAGGAGAAGAGGAGAGGGGAGGCGCCATCCACTAGGGAATAAGCCATGGAAGAAGGAGCTTCACCACCAACATGAGCCTTCGATAAGAAGCTTGGAAGGATGCTTCAATGGAGGAAAAGAAAGAGGGAGAGAAAGAGAGAAGGGGGAGCACGAAATTGAAGGAATAAAAGAGGGGGAGAAGTAGAACTTTGAAGTGTGTCTCATAAGACTTTCATTCATCAAAGTTACAACAAGTGTTACACATGCTTCTATTTATAGACTAGGTAGCTTCCTTGAGAAGCTTTCTTGAGAAAACTTCCTTGAGAAGCTTCTTTGAGAAAACTTCCTTGAGAAGCTAGAGCTTAGCTACACACACCCCTCTCATAACTAAGCTCACCTCCTTGAGAAGCTTCCTTAAGAAGATTCCTAAAGAAGCTAGAGCTCAGCTACACACACATCTCTAATAGCTAAGCTCACCTCCTTGAGATGAGAAGCTAGAGCTTAGCTACACCCCCCCTATAATAGCTAAGCTCACCCCCATGACAAAAAAACATGAAAATACAAAAAAAAAAGTCCTTACTACAAAGACTACTCAAAATGCCCCGAAATACAAGGCTAAAACCCTATACTACTAGAATGGCCAAAATACAAGGCCCAAACGAAGGAAAAACCTATTCTAATATTTACAAAGATAAGCGGGCTCATACTTAGCCCATGGGCTCAAAATATACCCTAAGGCTCATGAGAACCCTAGGGCCTTCCCTTGGATCTCTAGCCCAATCTACTTGGAGTCTTCTACCCAATGCCCTTGTGGGATAGGATTGCATCACTAATTGTTTTAAATTCATGCATAATTTACTTTAGGTTAACAATATTAGGCATATGAATGAGACAAGTATACGAGCGGAGAATGCCAGTGTGTATGGATTCCTCGAGCCATAGTCCATACAAAGATCTGGACAATCGAAATTTGAATTAGAATATTATATTAAGAAATGGATGCAGAATTCACAAAGAGATGTGTACCTAGGAGTCTACTTGAATGGGTAAGTTAAAATGAACAAATGAATTCAAATCATGTATGCTTTATAATAACTTAATGTTCTCCAATGCAGTGCATATTGGCAAATGATCTTTATTTTGCCTAAGGAGAATGTTGTCATCTAGTTTTGTTCCTTGCACAATAGGCCTTCCAACTACTTGAAAGGAATTATTGACAAGTCAGTTGTATTTTGTAATACATTTACTTTATGATTACAACTTGACATCAATATTTTAATTGTACAATACGCACTCATGTTTCTCTTAATTAGTGCTTTGAAGGGATTCAACGACAGTCAAGGAAGTAAATCCAAGGTTGTTGCTAGATGGATTGTAGTTAAAGTAAGTAACTTAAATAATGCTTCATACCTTAAAAATTAAATTTTATTACTCGGTACAGTAATTTTTTGTTAACTCTCAATATCTAAATATTCTATTCAATTTAGTGTAATAAGCAAAAAGGAAGCTTTGAGTGTGAGCACTACGTAATGCATTGGATGTCAATGATAGTCCTAGGAGGTTTCAAGGACAACCGTGAAACGGTGATTGTTTACTTCAAAACTAATTCAATTTATTATAATTGTTATTATTTACACTTGTATATTAACTTGTGTTTTATTATATCATACAATAGTTTATTGATCAAAGACCATTGCAACTAGATAGGATGAAGACAATTTGCATTCAGTGGGCAAGATATTATCTAAAAGTTAAAAATAAAACACTAAAAGTTTAAGTTATTTTAGACTTGTATAGTAGTTATGTTAATTTAGATTAGGTTACAAATGATTTCATGTATTGACTTTCATTATTTCTTTTAATTCATACTAAATATTTAATTATATATTATGGAAAAAATTTACACTACTAGATAAAAACTGTCTGGACTGGTTTTGCTCTTCGATTTATAGGTTAATTTGGAGTAATTAAAAAAACAAACAGGATATTAATTAAAAACATTGTTTTTTCTAAAAACCAACTTTGTTACTCAAAACCAACATGACCAACATCAGTTTTCTAAAAACTGATGGTTTTCTATAAACTGATATTGTTCAAAACAACATCGGTTTTTAGTAAAATCGATGTTGTTGTTGACTGACAACATTAGTTTTTCTATAATATATAATTGAATATTTACTATGGATTAAAAATAATGTTGGAAAGCATAAAACAACATCAGTTTTTGGAAAAATCGATGTTGTTAGTAAACCACAACATCAATTTTTCAAAAAACTGATGTTATTTTTTAGAAACAGCATCAATTTTTATATAAAAAAAACCGATGTGGTTTTCTACATATTTTTCATTTTTTGTTATTTTTTTACTATACGACGTTGGTTTTGTAGAAAACCGATGTTGTGTAGTTTAGTTAACATCAGTTTTGAATAAACCGATGTTAATATTGATACATTTAACATCGGCAGTTTCAACATCGGTTCATAACCAATGTTGAAAGTCCTTAATAACCGATGTTAATAGCCTATTTTCTAGTAGTGATTGCTTGAGAAAAGAAAGTAAAACAAAAGAAAAAAAATACTTAATATCCAATTTAGTCCATTAATTTATTAAAAGTGTTCAATTAGGTATTTTTGTTTTTTTAACTTTGCAATTGAGTTGTTTAGTTTTCTAATTTTATCTAGATTCTTTGAGTTAGTTTTGTTAAATTGATGTGCAATTGCTTCAACCTATAGAGAGACCTCTTCAACATATAGACAAAATTTTTCTTCCCTTGCACCTCAAAACCTTTAGATTGTTGCATCAAAATGTCTTCCTCCAATCTTCCATGAAGATAGGTTGTTTGGACATCGAGTTGCTCTAACTCCATGTCCAGAGTTGCTACAAGAGCCAGTAAAACACGTATTGAAGTATGTCGAACTACTGGGGAGAAGACCTCGTTGTAGTCCATTCCTTCTTTCTGACTAGAACCTTTCGCTACCAGACGTGCTTTGTACCTGGGGTTAACTAAGTTTCCAGTCCCTAAAATTTTTCAAAATTTGGATTTTAGTCCCTAAACTTTTGTTTGACTAGTCAACGTCCCTCAACTATTTTTCCATTAAGGTTTTAAGTTCTTAAACTTTTGTTTGATTGGTGAATGTCCCTCAACTTTTTTCCATTAAGGTTTTTAATCCCTAAACTTTTTGAAAAAAAAAATTAGTCCTTGAAATCTCATTAAATAAATAAAAATAATGGGTTCAAACTTTTGTTCAAGACTAAAAACTGAAATTTCTAAAAGTTTAGGGACCTTGATTGTCAAATAATAGTTTAGGGACTAAAAACCTTAATTGAAAAAAGTTGAGGGACCTTAACCAGTAAACAAAAGTTTAGGTACCAAAAATTGAATTTCGAAAAAGTTTAGGGACTAAAAACTTAGTAAACTCTTATACCTAATGACTTTATCACTAGACGACCCTGATTTCTTCTTGAAGATCCACATGCACCCCACTACTTGCCTACCTTAAGGTAATTCAACTAAATTCCAAGTCTAGTTTTTCTAAAGGGATTCCATCTCTTTATTCATAGCCATTGTCCACTCTTCAGATTCAGAATAGGAAATTGCTTCCTGATAAGTGGTTATTTCAAAGGAATCGATTTCTTCTACTACTTGTAGTGCATAAGACACTATATTATCAAAGCCATATCTTTTCGGTGCTTTGATTTGTCTTTGAGACTTCCTGGGTGTTGTGGTTTTTAGTTGGTTCGGATGGTTCTAACTCGTTCATTCAAACTCCTCAACTTGTGCTAAATTTTGATGTTGAGGTTGTATTTGAAGATCTTGATCAGTCTCATCTGGTGCTTCAAACTGCTTTTCTTCACAAAAATTTCTGATTGTAGGGCTCTCAAACTCCACTTGCTTAATGACATCCTTAGCCTTGCCTGAATATTCTTCAGATTTAGAATGAAGTCTAAAGAGTTCATCAAAGATGACATGTCTACTCAAAATGACCTTTCCTTTTTTTCTCTAAAAAATGAGCTAAAGGTCAATCTCCATAGCCCATAAAGAAACCCTTCTTGGCTCTTGGCTCTAGCTTACCTTCATTTACGTGATAGTATGCTAAACATCCAAACACCTTCAACATTAAGTATTTAGCAGGTTTGTTAGACCATACCTTAATAACTGTCCTAAAATCTATTGCAGTGGATGCTGAGCGATTCAAGAGATAACATGTTGTGTTGATTGCCTTAGCCCGAAAACTCCTATTCAACCTTGAATTGGATAGCATGCATCCGACCCTTTCCAACAAGGTCTTGTTCATTCTTTTAGCTACTCCATTTTGTTGCGGAGTATAACATATAGTACACTGTCTTGAGATGCCTTCATCTTTGCAAAATTCATTGAATTTTGAATTCCAAACTATTCTTGTTACGAATGGACTGGACACTATCTCCTCTGCCAAAGGGTCTCTTGCTATGCTGAATGGTCTTTTTTATGGCAACTTGTCTATATCTTTGGTGTATATGAATCCAAAAGGGGGAGTACCTAGAAAAGGCACTCTGACACTCAAGTAAGGGTTCGATTCTGAGCTATAAATGATGTCAAATGAATATTTAAGTGAACAATGGTCTTTACCTAGGGGGCTCTTCTTTTTATATACTGACCTTATTGGCCTTAGATCTCTAGGCCACCATGTTCTGATTACCATTTAGGTAATACGCTTCTTAATCTAATTTAAGTGCTTCTAACTAGATAATTATCTTTAAGCTAGTTTATTAACCATAACTGTCGCCAAATGGTACCCGATTGTTGAAGGCCAAGACATGTATGGACTATGGAAACACATGGCCAAAATGGTATTCGACTTCATAGGACATGTTGTAAGTTAGTTGTTTGTATAGGTGTCTTATCGTCCTATCTGAATACTTATCCGGTATACTGGCCCCCAAGCCCTTTTTTACCCTCGGCCAAAATAAGGGTTTTACACTAAGTTAGTGTCAGAGCGGTTACCATTTTCTTCTCTGATGGTTACACTTTTTGATGCCACGATGTAACGATTACATTGTCGATGTAACGGTTACATCACATTGATTGAGGCTGTACCCGAATCAAATAAACATTAAAAATGCAGTATCTAGGAAGTGATCCTAGGTTGTCTCCCAACGAGCAATGGTCAACCAAACGTTCATAGCAGATAGTGATAAAACAGTAACAAATTGGGGGGGGGGGGGGTTATTTGTTTTTGTAAATTAAACAACAAGCAAATTTTAATTAGAAAATAACAGAATTAAAACATGTTGTTCCCTCTTGATTCATAAGCAAGTCTCTTATCCTAGGTTACGAGGATTTATCCCTAATCAGTTCAACCACTTAATCCAACCCTAAATTAAATTACTAAGCGAAAATTAACATAAGGTTGTCATTATGTGATTAAGCAACACATACACCAATTAATCATGAACGAAACTGATCATTAAGCATCAACGTAAATTAAGCGCAGAGACAATTAATCAAGCACTAAGCATGCATGGATTAATAGCAACAAATACAGAGTAATTGGTGAAGAGGAAAAATTGATTAGAATTTAATAGTAATAACAAAACCTCAAAGAGAGCTGTGCTTGATCCTCAAGAGAAAACAACGCTGGAGACTTAGCCTTCCATTAATCAGTAGAAAATGAAATTGTAGATTGAAGCAGAAACAAAATTGCAGAAAATGAATTTTATTCTACATGAACAGTGTGCATGAAAAGTAATAAAAACTGGAATTCTAAAATCCTAGAATTATTCTCCTCCCAAAAAACTCTCTAAACTAAAACCCTGGTGCTGTTATATAGGTCCTCAGCCCTAAAGCTTACAAATCTGTTTTAAGTCCAAGCCCATAAATAAAATAAAATTTGGACAAGATAAGATAAGATTTGATGAAATAAAATCTGGATAAGATAAGATTAGATTGGATGAAATAAAATCTGGATAAGATAAGATTTGATAAAATAAAATTGTCTGCTCTCTTCAAGTCCAAGCCCAATTTCGGATTCAAGTCCAATTGCTTATAATTTTCCTGAAATTAAATTAAAAACAAAAAATTAGTCAAGTAGGCCCAAATGATAAAACTACATAATTAATTTGACAATTAAGGCTAATCAGTAATTAAAATGGTGACAAAAAGGGTTAAGAAATAGGAGAAAATAATGACACATCAAATCCCCCCACACTTAGCCTTTTGCACTCCTGGGCAAAATCAAAAAGCAAAGCAATGAACAAATCCAAAGGCATTAAAGAGAAACAAACAAACACAAAAACAATTACATATTTCTCATTGAATCTCAAGGAATGAAAGGAATGGGCAACATCCAACACGTAGAGAGTTAAAGAATCAAGACAGTCATGAAAATCATCCAAGCATCTCAAACATGGCAAGATAGTCAATCAGCTTAAGAATGAAAAGTGATAAAGCCTCATAAGATATGCACTCTATCTCTCAAGTGTCTAGGCTACTGTTTACTCTCAGAGCACCCATGAAAACAAACACCACATAGACTTGGCAAGACTCTAAAATTGACAACCACACCACAAACACATGCATATGAGGATCAAAAGGTCTTTTAAGGTTGTAATGGGGCCAAGGACAAGGTATAGGAAAGTATGGGATAAGTAGCTAAAACCCAATGGAATAGAGGAGCACTGGGGAATAAGTGAGAACTAAGAAAAAGTAGTAAACCCCAAAACCAAAATTAAAAATTAAGAATAAAAAGTAAACCCAAAACAAAGTCAACCAAGTCCTCAAATCAATCCAAGTCTTCAAACCAAGACCTTATGTATTCAACTTCATTTTTTTCTTTTTTTTTTCATTTTTTTAATGTTTTTTTTCTTTTTTTTTTAACGTGAACAGTAGCAATTGAAAAATAAAGCAAAAATTAGGCAATATATGTATATACATCAAGCATGGCCAAAATACATCATCAAGTATGGCCAACAAAAACATATCATCCAATGAAACATACCCCCCCACACTTATTCCCAAAACAATTCCAAAGCTCCAAAATTCCTTAAGGGTAGGGTGAGATCATGGTTTTTTACTTAAGGCTTGTAATGAGCTTCAAAACAAAGAAAGGGGAACATAGGCTCAAAGGGGCTATCAAGGGAATTAATTCAAGGTATGCTCATTTGGCTAAAGGCTTATAAGAACAAAATGCCTAAATCATCTCCCAACATGCATGTGAAGCAAGAAGTATCAACAAGAGTCAAGCCAAGGCTATTGAGCAAGCAATCAATGGGGCAAAACACATCGAATAAAATAGATGATGATGGCTCAAATTCTCACCAAGGGTAAATCTATCACTTCCAATTCGAACTTTCAAAACTAACTTGACATGCAGATAAAAACAAGGATTTCAATTCACAAAATGCTAAGAAACTCCTATTTCAAAAAAAATTACCCATTACCTATACATAACCTATAATTCAAAGAGAAACATGCAATGTTATACATAAAACATAAAACCAAAATAACAAAATTAACCTAGAAAACCTTAAAAAATTAAACTAGAAAACCCAACAAAATTAATCTAGAATACCCAACAAAATCAACAAAATTAAAGAACAATCTCCCCCCCCCCCCACACTTAAACAACACATTGTCCTCAATGTAGCACAATCACAATATCAAGAACAATCAAAACAATCAATAAAATTGGACAAGTGCAATAAAAGTAAATAAGGAGACAAAAAAAAAAAAAGGAAACTCCCTAAGTCATGGCGGAAGAGAAGTAAGGTCAAGTAAGGAGGTCTCCTCCATCACTACATCCACTAAGGAGGGATTTGTGAGGAATGGTTTCAGCCGGTGTCCATTGACCTTGAAGCTCTTATCTGTGGATTCACTCTTGATCTCAACTGTACCATAAGGAAAAACATTAGTCACCACAAAAGGACCAATCCACTTTGACCTCAACTTACCACTCATGAGTTTGAGCCTAGAGTTATACAATAAAACTTTCTATCCAACCACGAAGTCCTTCTTAGCTATCAAGTTGTCATGGAACTTCTTGGTCGTATCCTGGTAGAATTTGGAATTCTCATTTGCTTCTAAACGGATCTCATCTAGCTCACTTAGTTGCAACTTCCTTTCCTCTCCAGCCTGATCAACAGAGAAGTTGCAGGTCTTTACAGCCCAGCAGGCTTTGTGCTCTATCTCTACAGGAAGATGGCATGCCTTGCCAAAGACAACTCGATAAGGCGACATTCCTATGGGTGCTTTGTAGGCAGTCCTATGCGCCCAAAGAGCATCATCCAGCCTGGTGCTCTAATCCTTTCTATTCAGCTGCACAATCTTCTCCAAGATCCTTTTTATCTCTCTATTTGAAATCTCAGTCTGCCCATTAGTTTGGGGGTGGTAAGGTGTGGAAATTTTGTGCACGACCCCATACTTTTTGAGCAAGGCATACATGGATCTGTTACAAAAATGGGTGCCTTGATCACTAACGATGGCTCTAGGGACTCCAAACCTGCAAAACAGATTAGATCTAACAAAATCCACAACAACCTTAGCATCATTAGTTCTAGTGGGTTTGGCTTCCACCCATTTTGAAACATAATCAACAGCAAGGAGAATATAAACAAAACCAAAAGAGACAGGGAAAGGCCCCATAAAATCTATACCCCAGACATCAAACACCTCACAGAACAACATGGGTTGTTGAGGCATTTTCTGTCTCCATGAAAGTGAGTTGCCTGCTCTCTGACAAGGCTCACAAGTGCTACAGATTCTCCACACATCCTTGAAGATGGTGGGCCAATAGAAACTGCAGTCAAGCACCTTGCCAGCTATCCTCTGTATGCCAAGATGGCCACCTGGTGCAGAAGAATGACAGAATTGCAGGACCGAGTCAATCTCATGGTCTGGAATGCATCTCCTAATAACCTAGTCACTGCACAACTTCCACAAATAGGGGTCATCCCAAATATAATGCTTAGCATCGCTCTTAATTTTATCATTTTGAGCTTTAGATGCTAAGGGAGGAAAAACAGAAGCAACCAAATAATTCACAATATTAACTCAAATAGGGTTGTCCAATCAGGTGCCTGAATGATAGGGGTGGTAGTCACCGCACGCTTGAGGCAATCAAAAGCCTCTTTGCATCGGTCATCAAAATCAAACTTCACCTCCTTTTGCAGCAGATTGGATAGTAGAAGGGCGACTTTGCTAAAATCCTTGATAAACCCTGCATAACCAAGAAAAGAACGAACCTCTCGCACGCAAGAGGGGTAAGGCAATTTTGAAATAACATCTATTTTTGCAGGGTCTACCTCTATGCCCCTATTGGAAATGATATGCCCTAAAACTATACCTTGTTCTACCATGAAGTGACATTTTTCAAAATTCAGCACAAGGTAAGTTTCAATGCATCTATTAAGAAATCTATCCAGACTATCCAAACATGCATCAAAAGAGGATCCATAAATAGTAAAATCATCCATAAACACCTCTATGCAACTCTCTAAAAAATCACTGAAAATGCTAAGCATACACCACTGGAAGGTACCAGGGGCATTGCATAGGCCAAAGGGCATCCTCTTATAGGCAAAAGTGCCAAAGGGATAGGTGAATGTGGTCTTTTTTTTATCCTTAGGAGCAATATGAATTTGTAAATGACCAGAAAAACCATCAAGAAAACAGTAATGAGACTTACCTGCCAAGCGCTCAAGCATTTGATCAATGAAAGGCAGGGGAAAATGATCTTTTCTGGTTACCCAGTTCAGCCTCCTATAATCAATGCAGACTCGCCAGCTGTTCTGCACTCTTGTGGGGATGAGCTCATCCCTTTCATTCTTAATTATTGTGAGGCTTGTCTTCTTAGGAACCACTTGGACTGGACTCACCCACTGGTTGTCAGAAATAGGGTAGATGATTCCAGCTTGTAAGAGCTTGGTCACCTCCTTTTTCATAACATCCAGAATGACGGGGTTGAGTCGCCGCTGTGGCTGCCTCACTGGCTTAGCTCCATCCTCTAAAAGTATCCTATGCATGCAGGTAGATGGGATAATACCAATAATGTCTGCTAAAGTCCATCCAATGGCCTTCTTGTGCTTCTTGAGCACTAGCAACAACTTCTCCTCTTGCTCAGCAGCAAGGGAGGCAGAGATGATCATTGGAAATTTTTCCTTGTCCTCCAAGTAAGCATATTTGAGGGTTGTTGGTTAGGGCTTCAACTATGGTGTGGGTGGTGGCTGAACAGTGGGAGGAACTAGGGTAGGAGAAGAAGAAGGTTCCTCAACCTGTACCTCATAAAGCAAGTCAGAAGTATATGCACTTCCTGCAACATGGTAAGTGCATTCTGACTCTAAAAAATCAACATCAAGAGGTACAACACCCAGAAAATCAGAACCAAACTTAAATTCAGATTCATTCTCAACATAAAAATCAGATACAGGATCAAATTCAAACTCATTCAGATTCAATGCATAAGGAATGACAAGTATGCAGATAAGATAAAAATGGATGTCTCCTACCATGAAGAACAGAATCAAAATCAAACATATAATCATCAACAATCTGATCAATTATCTCAGCATGAAAAATAGAATGATCCTCAGATAGATGTTTCATGGCATCAAGAATATTAAAATGAACAACAATATCACCAAATTCCATAGACAATGTGCCAACATAAACATCTATCTTGGTTCGGGCTATTTTCATAAATGGCCTGCCTAAAATAATTGGAACTGAACCATGGGAAAATCCCTCTTCCATATTAAGAACATAAAAATCAACAGGAAAAATAAGTTCACCAACCCGAACCAGCACATCCTCTATGAAACCTGCGGGGTAAGCAACACTTCTATTTTCCAAATGAATCACCACATCTGTAGATTGCAAAGGTCCAAGATATAAAGAATTGAAAATGGACAGAGGCATGACACTAACTGATGCTCCTAGATGTAGCATGGCATTCTCAAATTTATCGTTCCCAATAATGCAAGGTATACAAAAAGTACCTGGGTCCTTACATTTCTCAGGAATGTGAGGAACAGATTTACCTATCAATGCTGACACATTTCTGCCCATGCTAATCCTTTCATTGCCTTTGAGCTTCCTTTTGTGGGTGCACAGCTCCTTTAGAAACTTGACATATCTTGGAATCTGATTGATGGCATCTAGCAGAGGTATGTTCCCCTCTACTTTCCTGAAGGTCTCCAAGATCTCCTTTTCCAATTCTTCCATCTTTTTGTTTGGAATTGCTCTAGGTGGGAATAGAAGAGGGATAGGAGGCTGCGGTAAGTCAGAATTACTAGAAAAAGGTCCACCTGCATGAAAATTTTTGTTAGGAAGCTTTCTCTTTTGTGCAACTATCTCATCCTCTTTTTCAGGTGTAGAATGAAGCTTGATAGGTTCAGGTGCAGGTGCTGCTACTGGTGGAGGCACTTGAATTTGGTTGCCAGACCTCAAGGTGATGGCACTCACATTTTTCGAATTCTGCACAGTCTGTGAAGGCAATTTGTCAGAATTTTGGGACTGAGCTTGGTTCAACTGAGTAGCCATCTGCCCCATCTGATTTGTCAGAGTCTTAATGGAGGCTCTTGTCTCTTGCTGAAATTGCATATTCTGGATGGTCATTTGCCTCACTAACTCTTCTAAGGAAGGTTGAGGAGGAGCCTCAGTTGCTTGTTGTCTTTGTTATGACTGTTGTTGTTGCTGCTGCTGTATTGGAGGAGGAACATATGGCTTGCTTGGACCAGCAGCATTCTGGAAAGGAGGGACAGGCTGTTGTTGTTGTGGAGGACTTGTCCATCTTAGATTTGGATGATTCCTCCAACCTGGATTGTATCTGTAGCTTGAAAGATCATAATTATTCTGTTGTTGTTGGTTTTGCTGCTAAGGGGGTCTATTATAAATGTTTGCAGCATATGCTTCAGGTTGCTCATTGACTCTAGATTGATACAAAGAAGGATAGAGATTTGTATGGTGATGTGCTGAAGAACATAGACCACAGACTCTTGCAACAGGTGTAGATGCAGATTTCTAATTCATGGCAAGCGGAGTTACTAGGTTGACCAAGGCATCAAGTTTTCCCTCAAGCTTTTTATTTTCAGTAGATGAAGATGAATTCGTGGCCACCTCATGGACTCCTCTAAGGACAATAACATCATTTCTTGCACTGAATTCTTGGGAGTTGGAAGCCATCTTCTCAATCAAATTCCTAGCCTCAGTAGGAGTCATATCACCAAGAGCTCCACCACTGGCAGCATCAATCATACTCTTCTCCATGTTGCTAAGTCTCTTATAGAAATATTGAAGAAGGAGTTGCTCAGAAATCTGGTGGTGAGGACAGCTTGCACACAATTTCTTGAATCTTTCCCAGTACTCATACAAGCTCTCTCCACTAAGTTGCCTGATGCCTAAAATGTCCTTTCTGATGGAAGTGGTCCTAGATGCAGGGAAGAATTTCTCCAAGAAACCCTCTTAAGGTCATCCTAGCTAAAAATGGACCTGGGAGCAAGGTAGTATAGCCAATCTTTTGCCACTCCCTCCAGAGAATGAGGAAAAGCCTTTAGAAAGATATGATCTTCTTGGACATCAGGGGGCTTCATGGTGGAACAAACAATATGGAACTCCTTAAGATGCTTATGAGGATCTTCACCTGCAAGACCATGAAACTTGGGCAGCAAATGTATTAGTCCAATCTTGAGAACATGTGGAACACCCTCATCATGATATTGAATGCACAAGCTTTCATAAGTGAAATCAGGTGTAGCCATCTCCTTAAGAGTCCTCTCACGAGGTGGAGGTTGAGCCATGTTCTCAGTATGAAAATTAGTAGTTGAATGCTCAAAATTAGAATATTCAGAATCACCAGCAACAGAATACTTAGAATGCTCAAAATGCTCAAAATGCACAAAATGACCAGGATGCACACTATGCCTAACTAATCTATCAATGGTTCTATCTATTTCAAGATCAAAGGGTTGTAAATCACCTAGATTGCCCCTAGTCATGCACTCTATGCAGCAAATCATGTGTTTCTCAAACAAGCACAAGGGGAGGGTTAAAACTACAACTATAGTCAAAGATATCCAAATGAGCTGAAATTTTGTGAGCAACACCCTAAAATCATGAAAAGATAGCACAAAAATTTTCAGACAAAAATTCAAAGTCTAACTATGAAAAATGCCTAAGTAAAGTATAGAATAATAAGACAATAATACTAAAAAAATTAAAAAACAAAACTTAGTAAATGACTGATTTTTCAAGTTTAAAATGGCACCGGAGCAAAAGTTATGGCCGTTTAAAGTTTTTCTAAACACAAGTCCCCAAAATTTTTGCATCTCTCATATTCAGCCACACCAAGTTCTTCTGGTATTTTTCACACAAAATATGGATCAAAAGAAACTACCACACAAAAAATCAGCCAAAAATAACAACTCTAACTATCAAAACAAAAATCGCCAATTAAATTGCAAAATCAGTCGCTAGTTCAGTCGCTAAACACTGTTCACAGCATTACACAAAAAAAATCAGCATTACACAAAATCAGTCGCAATTTTGTGAGCAACTGAAACAGGGAAGCGCTAAACAGGGGACGCGACTAAAATGCGAAATAGAATACTACACAAAACAAAAACAACACACACTCACACACCAAACAACAGAGCTAAACTCAAAACAACTAAACACTATTATGACCTTTGACCACTGCTCCCCGGCAACGGCGCCAAATTTGATCGAGGCCGTACCCAATCAAATAAACATTAAAAATGTAGTATCTAGGAAGTGATCCTAGGTTGTCTCCCAACGAGCAATGGTCAACCAAACGCTCATAACAGATAGTGATAAAACAGTAACGAATTGGGGGGGGGTTGTTTGTTTTTGTAAATTAAACAGCAAGCAAATTTTAATTAGAAAATAACAGAATTAAAACATGTTGTTCCCTCTTGATTCACAAGCAAGTCTCTTATCCTAGGTTACGAGGATTTATCCCTAACCAGTTCAACCACTTAATCCAACCCTAAATTAAATTACTAAGCGAAAATTAACATAAGGCTGTCATTATGTGATTAAGCAACACATACACCAATTAATCATGAACGAAACTGATCATTAAGCATGAACGTAAATTAAGCGCAAAGACAATTAATCAAGCACTAAGCATGCATGGATTAATAACAACAAATACAGAGTAATTGGTGAAGAGGAAAAACTTATCAGAATTTAATATTAATAACAAAACCTCAAAGAGAGCTGTGCTTGATCCTCAAGAGAAAACAACGCTGGAGACTTAGCCTTCCATTAATCAGTAGAAAACGAAATTGTTGATTGAAGCAGAAACAAAATTGCAGAAAACGAATTTTATTCTACATGAATAGAGTGCATGAATAGTAATAAAAACTGGAATTCTAAAATCCTAGAATTATTCTCCTCCCAAAAAACTCTCTAAACTAAAACTCTGGTGCTGTTATATAGGTCCTCAGCCCCAAAGCTTACAAATCTGTTTTAAGTCCAAGCCCATAAATAAAATAAAATCTGGACAAGATAAGATTGGATGAAATAAAATCTAGATGAAATAAAATCTGGATAAGATATGATTTGATAAAATAAATCTTTCTGCTCTCTTCAAGTCCTAGCCCAATTCCGGATTCAAGCCCAATTGCTTAATTCTCCTGAAATTAAATTAAAAACACAAAAGTAGTCAAGTAGGCCCAAATGATAAAACTGCATAATTAATTTGACAATTAAGGCTAATCAATAATTAAAATGATGACAAAATGGGTTAAGAAATAGGAGAAAATAATGACGCATCACACATGTTTCTTCAACTTCCCATGTTGGGTACCAAAACTGATGTAGCTCCATGTGGAGCTTGTAGGCCTTAGATCTTCTTGATCAATGAAGACCTTTGCTCCTCAAAGATCAATGGCAACCGAATGGAGAAGGAGGAAGGAATATAAGACCTTAAGAGGTTAACATTAGCCTCCCATATTTCCATGGAAAAGATAATGTTGAGGCCTACCTAGATTGGGAAATGAAAATTGAACAACTCTTTGTTTGCCATCATATTAGTGAAGAAAGAAAAGTTCCATTGGCTACCCTTAGCTTTCAAGGGTATGCCCTCTATTGGTGGACTTCCCTTGTTAAGGAAAAAAAGATTCATGGGGATCCTGCAGTAGAGTATTGGAATGATCTTAGGAGTGCCCTTAGGAAGAGGCACATTCCCTCCTATTATGAAAGAGAGCTTATGGACAAGCTCCAAAGGCTTAGACAAGGGAGTATGAGTATTGAAGAATATAGACAACAAATGGAACTACTCCTTTTAAGAGCTGGACTTAGGGAGGAGGAAACAACAAGCATAGCTAGGTTCCTTAGTGGGGCTTAATATGGATGTGAGGGACAAGGTTGAACTCCTTCCATATAGGGACCTAGATGAGCTAGTCCAACTTTGTATAAGAATGGAGCAACAACGTAAAAGAAATCCTTCTTCAAAATCTTGTGGCTTTCACTCTTATCCAAGGAAGGACCAAGCCCAAGGAATTTTGGGGGCTGCACCTTCAAAACTCAAAGAAGATAAAGGTAAGACCATAGAGAAATTCACCCCTAAGACTAGTTCCCAAGCAAGGACTAGCAACATTAAATGCTTCAAATGTCTTGGGAGAGGTCACATTGCCTCTCAATGCCCCACAAAGAAAACCATGATTATAAGGGGTCAAGACATTTATTGTAGTCAAGAGGAGACTACTTCTTCCCCTTCCTTTAATGGAAGTGAAGATGAAGTAAGGGGTAAAGAGTCTAGTGAGGATGTCTACCCCCATGAAGAAGGTGACCTCCTAATGGTTAGAAGGCTCCTTTGAGGCCAATCTTGTGATCTATCCCAATCCCAAAGAGAGAACATATTTTATACAAGATGCAAAATTTTAGATAAAACTTGTTCTCTCATTATGGATAGTGGATCTTCTTGCAACTTTTGTAGCACAAGATTACTTTCCAAGTTGAACCTCAATATCATTCCCCACCCAAAACCTTATAAACTTCAATGGCTCAATGAGCAAGGGGAAATGATAGGTAACCAACAACTAAAGGTATTGTTCTCCATTGGGATGTATAAGGATGAAGTTAATTGTGATATAGTTCGTATGGAGGCAGGGCATATTCTCTTAGGAAGGCCATGGCAATTTGATAGGAAGAACATTTACAATGGCCTAACTAATGAGATTACCCTTACCCATCTTGGCACTAAATTTGTGTTGCATCCTCAAACACCTTCACAGGTCGCTAAGGATCAACTTACAATGAAGGACAATAGGGATGAGGAAAATTTAGAAAAACAAAAGAAAAAAGGGATAGTAAGTTCTTAGCTCTAAAGGTCAAGGAGAAGTAAAAAGAGGAAAGGTGTTCCACTAAGAAAGTTGTAAAGAAGAAGAGTCATTTTGCAACAAAAGGAGATATTAAGAAAGCTCTTCTTCTCAAGCAATCTTTCTACCTTTTCCTCTCAAGGGAGACTTCTCTTAGCACTTCCAAAATTCCCCCACTTGAGACTATTCCCCCAAAGGTCCAAGAACTCTTACAGGAATTTGGTGATGTATTTCCCAAAGATACCCCCCGGGTTACCTCCTCTTAGGGGAATAGAACACCAAATAGACTTAGTCCTAGGAACAAGCCTTCCTAATAGGCCAGCTTATAGGACTAATCCTCAAGAGACCAAGGAAATTGAATCTCAAGTTAATGAATTGTGAGAGACAAGAGCAAGCCTTTTCTTTGCTCAAAGAAAAGCTCATCGAGGCACCCGTTCTAGCTCTCCCTGACTTTTCTAAAACTTTTGAGCTAGAGTGTGATGCCTCTGGTGTGGGAGCTGTGTTGTTATAAGGTGGATACCCTATTGCTTACTTTAGTGAGAAACTCCATGGTGCCACTCTCAACTACCCTACAAATGATAAGGAGCTTTATGCCTTAGTTAGAGCCCTCCAAACTTGGGAACAATACCTTGTTTCCAAGGAGTTTGTTATTCATAGTAATCATGAATCACTTAAGTACATTAGAGGGCAATGCAAGTTAAACAAGACGCATGGAAAATGGGTAGAGTTCCAAGATCAATTTCCATATGTTATCAAATACAAAAAGGGAAAGACCAATATGGTTGCAGATGCTTTTTCTAGGAGACACACATTGCTTTCTTCTCTTGGAGCTCAAATTTGCTTTAGTGGGCTGAACCATAGCTGAAATTCACTAATCATAATTAGTGAAATTTTGGTTCCAAAGATTTGGCTCCACAAATCCAAGATTAAGTCCAAGATTCTTCACTAAGTGTGCTTAGGTGTCATGAGGCATGTCAAGTATGAAGGATATTCGCAAAGTGTGACTATATGATGTGGCAATGGGGTGTAGCAAGCAAATGCTCACCTCCCCCTTAGGCTGGTCCGAAATTTATTTGGATTGGGCTTCTCCCAATTCAATTAAATTTCTCTCCCAACACACATCAAATATTATTCACTTAATGCATGTGAAATTACAAAACTACCCCTAATACAAAAACTAGTCTAGGCACCTTAAAATACAAGACTAAAAAGTCCTACATTACTGGGTACCCTCCCTACACTATGGAGCCCTAAATACAAGGCCCAAAAATAATGAAACCCTAATCTAATATGTACAAAGATAAGCGGGCTCATACTTAGCCCATGGGCCAAAAATCTACCCTAAGGCTCATAAGAACCTTAGGGCCTTCTCCTGTATCTCTGGCCCAATCTTCTTGGAGTCTCCTAGCCATGGCTCTGGTGATGGGTCCCCTCCTTGAGAGGATTACATCAGAAATGCCTCATGCTCCTAGCCATAGATTTATTCTGATTAGAAGGTGGGAAGAGGTTGTCAGTTGGGCCTTTTCACAAGCCCAACTCCCATAAAAAGGGGGGAACCCCATGCATTTTTCACTTCTTACTTTACTCTTTGCTCTTAGCCGAGTGCTATGTTGTAAATTCTTTTTCTTTGAGGTACGTGTTGTAAACTAGAAATAAGTGTTTTGGTCAAAGGTTTGTCTGGGGAGTCGGTCGGTAATGGGTCAGAAGTTTGCGGGTATGATGAAGAGGTCATGGTGGGGTCTTTCGGTTCCAACTCATTGGGATTGGATTCTTCCACCTTAGTAGGTGAATCTTCCACCAAAAGGGAGTCGAGTGACTTCTCGACATTTATAAACCAACTACCAGAAAGAGTGGGCGAGAACATTACGACTCTGGTTGCAGTTGTTGCTGCCCAATTGAGGCCTTTAACGGAAGTTAGATCTCAACCTAAGGAGCACCTTGCGTTGAAGGAGGCAAGTGTGCCTCTCCCTATCATGCTTCTTAGGTACACATGGGTTGATGGTGAGGTAGGTACCTACTTCTCCAGATACACCCACGAGTCGGATATGCTCAACCTCTTGAGCCGATTGCCGATTAGTACAATAACAAAACCAAAATACTGTCTGGTTAACCTTCATACGATTTGATCAGATGCTACTCCTCCCCCGAAGTTCATATTTATGAATAGATACAAGATGAATAGGGACTTCTTATATATGTATGATTGCTTGTTTTGCGGCCTACATGTAAGAGTCCCTTTTGATAACTTCATTATGGGTGTCTTGTGCATCTTGAATGTGGCCCCAACATAACTTCATTCGAATGGATGGGCGGCCATGCAAGCTTTTTGTGCACTCTGCTTGTATAACTTTGTGCCAACGATGCCCATAATCTTTCTGCACTACTTTTATCGTCGTTTTCAAGACAAAGCCTAGTGGGTATCCTTGATCTAGATATGGAAATGTCTTTTGTTTCGTACTTTCATGTCTTACAAAAAAATTAAAGCTGGTTACTTCTGTCGCAACCTACCCTCCGGCGGGAGGGTGACGCGAGGCTCACGGGCGCGTCTTCCAAGGATGAAAGGTTTGAGAGTTGTTTACGCCCGAGGAAGGTATTAGCACCCTACGCATCCGTCACAAAGGACGGAAGCCTTTAATCAAATGTGCAAAATCATGACTTCAATCTTATTTTATCTTCCCTTTTTTACGTTTTTTTATCTTTTTGGGGTCGATAAGAGTGGGGCTCTTGCTCCTACGTATCCTGAATCGCAATGAGGAACTCAGACCTACTCTATTCTTTGAAAAGCAAGAAAATTATGCAAAGTGTTGATTTTAGACTTTTAAATGGTTTGTTTTAACCGATAAAGGTAAAAAGACCGCTTAAGGCGTTGGACCTTTGAACGGATTCAAGCGATTTTTTTGTGGACAAAAGCTTGATTATGAGTTGATTTTAGTTTTGGTTTCACTTAGTTATTTTCCAACCCATTAAAAGAGAACTTTCAAAGTAAATGACCAGTTAAAACTTATTTTTTGATGATTAACCAAGGTTATAACACAAACAATCAGTTGAATTTTATTTTAACATTGATTAAATGAAATTACAACACAAACGATCGGTTGAAATTCATTTTAACATTGATTAAGTGAGATTACAGCCTAAATAATGGATCAAAACTCACTTAAAAAAAAGAAAAAGACCACCGATGGTAGAAGAATGAAGATGAAGACATGCAAAGCAAGGATGGACCCCTAAGGGTGCATAGAATGAATTCAAAACCTCAAAATAGAAAAGTAACCGGTCAAAGATTGAAGAACGATCACGAAATTGATCACAAAAACATTACAAAAGCGTTACAGAAGCGCTTCAGCCTTGATTTTTCTTCTTCTTTCTCCTTCTTCTCACTAATTTCAGTGAAAACTTCTTACAAATGATGTTGAACCCCTTCCCCTCAACCCCTCACGTCTATTTATAGGAAAATGAGGAGAGGAGGTTGCACAGCAGCTCGCCCAGGCGAGCTGCTTACTTCCTCCAGAAGCAACCTAGGTCGCCCAAGCGAGCTGGTTGCTTCATCCCTAAGCTTTCTAGTGGGCCCAAGGGCTGGAAAATGTCCCCAAAGTGATCATTTTGCCCCCATTTTGAGTATTTTGCACACTTCCTTCTGAAACATCACAAAACTCTATGGATTGCGCGACAATTAACATTAAGCAGCTCAATTCAGCCGACAAGAATCCAAATGTTGGCCAATGATCGTCCCTGGATGAAATTAGGGTATGACAACTTCAAAGTAACTATTAGGCCAATAACTGGAAAGAATTTTTTCTATGATTCGGTGGGAAACCCCTTATTTCCCTTATACAAGCAGTAGTGCCCTCGTCATTATGATGAGTATTCGAAGGAGTTTCTAAATGCCAATGAACATTGAGACCTTGACTTCCTAGGAATGCTCCCTTGGTGACTTCCAGGTTGACCTTTAGTGTCGCTTCTCCAATCTCCAGATCCTATTCGAGATCTTGAGGGTTAGTTATATTTATTTTGGTTGTTTATGGGTTCCTTGCTGTAACTTGTTCATTTATCACTTGTTCTATTTTGTAGGAATCATGACTCAAGCTAGTACCGATATGAACATCTTCCGCTTGGCCCAGAGGAATAGGATTGCTGCTAGCGGTGGTCCTTCCCCCATCCAACACAGAGCCTCGGGGTAAGGATGGCAAGCATCCAATACTTGAAACATTTGAAAGCTTCAGATTTATGCTTCATCATGAATACTCGTTCCATTCTAGAGTAATCATCAATAATGGAGAGGAAGTACCTTGTGCCTCCCAGTGATGGAACTCTTGAAGGCCCCCAATAGTCAAAATAGGCATAGTCCAATGTGGCCTTTGTAGTGTGCACAACCTTTGGGAATTTCGTCTGATTTTGCTTCCTGTAGACATAGTGCTCACAAAACTAAAGAGATCCCACCTTATGGTTTCCATGTAAGCCTCGCTTGCTTGGAATTTATAGTCCTTTTTCATTCATGTGTCCCAGATGCAGATACAACAGAGAATTATCATTGGACGACCATTGGACGTATGACTCCCAGCTTGTGAAATAGTTGAGATGGATCCTGTCATAGTGGACCATTGATGGATGTATAGATTTCCTTGCTTGGTCCTCTACATTACCTTAAACTTCCTTTTTCCTCTGATTTGCATAACTCCAGCTTCAACTCAGCAAGAAAAACCTTTTGAATCCATGGCACCCACGAAAACTAGATTTTTTTTAAACTCAATTAAGGTTCTAACAATCCCATCACGCATTTTGATTTGTATAGAACCTATGCCGACTGACTTGCATTACTAACAAGCTTCTATGTGGACACATATGATAAGAATAACCCGAGTCCAATACCCATTGTTCGGAATATTGTTGTGGTTGTTCACCAACAACAACCAAAACCAAATCGTTTTTTGATGAGGAATCATTTTGAACCACTAAAGCAACAAAATATTTCTTTACTTTCTTTAAACAATCTTTCTTCCAATGACTAGGTTCTTTACAGTAACTACAGATGTCCTTTAGATCAACTTTGTTCTTCTTGCTACCTTTTTCTTTCTTATTTTTCTGTCATCTAGCAAAATTAGTCACTGATAATCTAGATGCAAAGGCTTCATCACCATTACCAAAAGCTTTCAATCGAAGCTCCCTGGAATAGAGACTAGGCTTGACTTCTCCAAGTGTAATGGAGTCCTTGCCAATACTAAGAGAACTCACAAAATTCTCATATAAAGGAGGAGAGAGGCTAACAAAATCATTTCCAGATCTTCATCTTTTATCTTGGCATCAATGTCACAAAGCTCCATCAGAACAAAGTTTAACTCATCAAGATGTTTTTTTAGTGGTGTACATTCTCACATTCGGAGGCCAAACACACATTGTTTCAAAAGCAACTTGTTGTAGATTGATTTTGTCATGAAGAGTTTCTCCAGCTTGAGCCATAACGCAAAAGCAATTTTCTCTTCAGATACTTCATAAAGAACTTCATTAGATAACAACAAAAGAATCAACGAGCAAGCTTTTTCATCTTGCAACTCAAGAACTGACTTATCAGCCTTTGACGATTGACCGAAGAGAAATGCCTAAATTCCTTGTTCTTTCAACAAGGCACACATCTAGATGTGCCAGGGGTTGAAGCTATTCTTCCCTGTGAATTTCTCAATCATGATTGTCTTGACCATCTTCTTGATCAAATCTAGAAGACGCAACACGAACTAAAACAAAATGTTTGATCTCTGATAACTTAGACCCACCATGAAGTAGATGTGGAACAGATCTGAGCTGAAGCTATGATACCCATTTATTGAGTTTAAGGCTTAGAAATACGTAAACAGATAAAGAAAACAAATGATAGAAGGAGAAGAGAGATCACACAATCATGGATTTGGGGAACTAAATGCAACATTAAATGTGTATGACCAACTTATCAAGAAATATTGATAAACTACTTTAGTTATTTTCCTTTCTACATACTTCATGCACTAAGCTAGTAGTCAAGTCTCTTTTGTGCACTCAAGTACACTACAACTTGCTTTAGGCACACATTTGTTGGACAAGTGGCCTCAGTTATCTTAAGAAGGGGGAGGTTGAATTAAGATACAAAAATTATTCCCAATTACAATTTAACTCTCTTTTTGAATTAACAATGCACCCTTAATATGAATTACTCAAAAGGCAATTCAAAAATAAACTTCTTTAAAGAAAAAGATAAATAGCAACAAATAAAAGAAGTTTAAGGGAAGAGAGAATGCAAACTCAGATTTTATACTAGTTCGACCACCTCCTATGCCTACGTCCAATCCCCAAGCAACCCGCTTGAGATTTCCACTATCTTGTAAAAAGTTTTTTACAAACTCAGAACCGCACAGGGACACCTTTCCCTTGTGTTCAGATATCCTTACAACTTAATAAACC
Organism: Glycine max; assembly: GCF_000004515.6. NCBI lineage: Eukaryota > Viridiplantae > Streptophyta > Magnoliopsida > Fabales > Fabaceae > Glycine > Glycine max. Next base: position 19,524,469 of record NC_038241.2, on the reverse strand, counting down.
TTCGGTCTCTTAAATAGATCTCTTTGAATAAGAAGAAGAAGAATAAGAATTTTCTCTCTTCAAGAGAAGGATATTACAATTGAAGATCGATCAAGATTCCTTATTGAATTTGCAAGTGTTTTGGCCAAGGAATATTTTGAGAGTAATAAGACAATTTGGTTTGGAGAGGCTAAGACAATGTTGTTCAAAAAAACTCTAAGGAATTTCCTATCCCAAGTCACCTATTTATAGGCCTTCGATGGCCATTCAAAAACTTCTTGAACAGTTGTGACTCTTGGGAGTTATTTTCGAAAATTCCTTACTGGTAATCGATTACATAAATGTTGTAATCAATTACATAGTTAGTTTCTGAAGAGTTGTGACTCTTCAGACTTGAAATTTGAATTTCTCATGTCTGGTAATCGATTACACAATGTTGTAATCGATTACAAGCTTTAAAAAATTAAATTCAAATTTCTAAAAGCCGTTATAAACAGTTTTAACCTCTGGTAATCGATTACATACCTTGTGTAATCGATTATAGGCTTTTAAATTCAATATAAAAATTTGTAAATTGTTTCAGAAATCAATTTAGCTACTAGTAATCGATTACATCCTCTAGTAATCGATTACCAGAGAGGAAATATCATAATTTTGAAAAATAATTGTTCTTAAAAACTTTTTTAAAATATTTCCTTTAGCCAAATCTATGCAGTATCAATTAAGGAATTCTTTCTAAGATCCTATCAACTAAGTACATCGTTCTTCTTGCATTTTTGAATTCTTGACTTGAATCACACTTAACTTTGACATCATCAAAACTTCATATCATATATGCTTCTACAATCTCCCCTTTTTAATGATGACAATAATATGAAATCAAGATAAACGATATACAATTGATAATGCGTGCTCACAACCCTTACTCCCCCTTAAGATTGGAATTTATGCCTAAGTTCATGATAAATTCTACCCTTAAGTTCTCTCCCCCTTTGGCAACATCAAAAAGTCAAAAATGTTTGGAGAAAAGAACTAAGTCAAGAACTTAAACATATCCAGAAAATGACAAACCACAATATAATCCATAACATAATTTCAAGCAAGTCTATTCAAATTAAGTCAAGAGCCAAACAAAGGCTAAAATAACCAAACACACAGCAAAACAAAATGGTAAACATCCAAGACAATCATAACCAAAGTATGAAGCAATAAAAGCTAAAATACAAGGCTTAAAGAAATAACCACAAAGCTTAAGGAAATAAAACATAAGAAAAATAACTAAGAGTCAGTCGGGGGATCGAAGCAACGCTTGATGAAGCTCATATCATCTTCAAGTCCAGTGATCCTTGTATCCATGTGATGTGCCATCATTTTGTTCTATTTTCTAAACCCTTTTTGCACCATTTTAATTACTGATTGGTCTTAATTGTCAATTAATTAGGCAGTTTTATTATTTGGGCCCATTTAGCTAATTTGATGTTTTTAATCTAATTTCAGGAATTAATGAAACATTGGGCTTAATCCGGATTTTGGTTGTGGACTTGAAGAGGGCAAATAAAGCAGCGCTTACCTTAGTTAATTTCTAATTAGGAAATTTTGCAATTTTATTTTATGTTGTTCAGTGTTTATTTCATTTTGGGCCAGAGTATTGTATTAGGGCCCAGCGACTTTGAGTGACTCTTTTTAAATAGCAGCCTTGGGATTCGTGCAGGGCATTCTGTTATGCTATTCACTATTTAGAGCTTTTGTTTTAGGGTTTTACGTTTTCTTCTTTGATGCTACTGTTCACGTAATGCAATTTTACGTTTTCTGCTTCTAATTACAATTTCGTTCTTGCTTCTTCTTCTACTTTCATTTACATTTCTGTTCATTTACGTTTCTGCTCATTTACGTTTCTGCTTCATGTTTTATTTGCATTTTCTGTTTGAATCCATGGAAGGCTAAATTTTCTGGTGTTGTTTCCTTTTGAGGACGAAGCCCAACTCTCTTTGAGGTTTCGCTTGTAATGTGGTTTCCTAGCAGTTTTCCCTTCACCAGTTATCCCAAATTCGTGAATATTAATCAGTGCATGCTTTGTGTTCGATTAATTGCCTCTGAGCCTAACTTGCATTCATGCTTAATGGACGAAGGGCTAACTGGTGTATGTGGTGCCTAATCACGTATTGAAAACCCTAAGTTGATTTTCGCTTAGTAAATTGAAATAGGGTTGGATTAAGTGGTTGACTGTTAGGGACAAATTCTCCATAACCCAGGATAAGAGAATGGCTTCTGACTCAGAGGAAACAACCTGTTTTTAACATTAGTAGTTTCGTGTTCCAGTTTACTTGTTCTGCTCTTTAATCACAAAACAAACAAACCCCCCAATCGTTACTGTTACTGCAAGTATGTTATGAACATTTGGTTTGTCACTGCTCGATGGAAAACGACCTAGGATCACTTCCTAGTTACTGCATTTTCATGTTTATTTGATTCGGGTACGGCCACGATCAAATTTGGTGCCGTTGCCGGGGAGCAGTGTCCAAAGGTTCATAATAGCTAGTTAGTGCTGTGTGTTTAATCCTTTCGTGTTTTATGTTTAATTGTTAGTATTGTGTTAGTATGTGTGTTAGTGTTGTTTAGTGTCCTGGTATTTTGTTTAGTGTGTGTTTTGTTTTAGTTTTCCCATTAAGCGTTTCCCCTGTTTCAGTCTTGGGTGTTTTGCTGTGAATAGTGTTTTGCGACGGACTTAGCGACCACTTTTGCTTGCGGCAAAACAGCGTAGTAGTAGAAATTAATTAGAGACTGATTTTAGCGACCACCCATGCTGAATTATTTGAGATTTTTTGTTTTAGTAGCTAGGGTTGTTATTTTTGGCTGAATTTTTTTGTGGTAACTTCTTTTAATCCGTATTTTGTGGGAAAAATAGCTAGAGCCTTTAGTTTGGTCAGATTTGAAAGTTCCAAAAAACTAGCAAATTTTGTGTTTGTCAAAACTTCAAACGGCCATAACTTTTGCTCCGGTTATCAGAATCGCAATTATTATATATGCATTTGGGGTAGAAAAAAATTTCCTACACCGTGGCAGCCTGCCACAGGCCGGCTGAGGTCTCCATCGTCCAAAAAAAGCGATTTTGTCAAAAGTTTTTTATTTTTCAAGTTTTATTCACTTATTTTTCTTAACCCACCAATTTTAGCTTTCATAGTTAGACTTTGAATTTTTGTCTGAAATTTTTTGTGCTATCTTCTCATCATTTTATAAGGTTGCTCACAAAATTTCAAGTCATTTGGATATCATTTGAGGGTAGCTGTAGTTCAAACCTGCACCTTTATTTACATGACAAGGCAACTAGTTATGCATGCTGAATGTAGTGTATGACTAGAGGCAATCCATCTGACTTACAACCCTTTGACCCTGAGATAGATAGGACATTTCATAGATTAGTTAGGCATCATTTTATACCTTTTGATCATCCTGAGCATTCCATTACTGGTGAATCTGTGCATTCTGTTATTGGTGATTTTGAACATCCTGATTTGGAGCATTATAATTTTGAGCATTCTGATTCTGAGCATTCTGATTTTGCACATTCTGAGAACATGGCACAACCTCCACCCCGTGAGAGGACTCTAAGGGAAATGGCTGCACCTGATTTCACCTACGAAAGCTTGTGCATCCAATACCCTCATGAGGATGTCCCATATGTTCTTAAAACTGGACTGATTCATTTGCTTCCAAAGTTTCATGGCCTTGCAGGTGAAGACCCGCACAAACATTTGAAAGAATTTCACATTGTCTGCTCCACCATGAAACCCCCAGATGTCCAAGAGGATCACATATTTCTGAAGGCTTTTCCTCATTCATTAGAGGGAGTGGCAAAGGACTGGCTGTATTACCTTGCTCCAAGGTCCATCACGAGCTGGGATGACCTTAAGAGAGTATTCTTAGAAAAAAAATTTCCCTGCTTCCAGGACCACAGCCATCAGGAAGGATATCTCAGGTATTAGACAACTCAGTGGAGAGAGCCTGTATGAGTACTGGGAGAGATTTAAGAAACTATGTGCCAGTTGCCCCCACCATCAGATTTCAGAACAGCTTCTTCTCCAATATTTTTATGAAGGACTCAGTAATATGGAGAGAAGTATGAAGATGCTGCCAGTGGTGGAGCCCTTGGAGACATGACTCCTGCTGAAGCCAGAAATTTAATTGAGAAAATGGCTTCCAACTCTCAGCAGTTTAGCGCCAGAAATGATGCCATAGTCATTAGAGGAGTGCATGAGGTAGTTACAAACTCAGCTGCATCATCTGAGACTAAGAAGCTTGAAGGCAAACTGGATGCATTGGTTAACTTGGTAACCCAGCTGGCCTTGAATCAGAAATTTGTACCTGTTGCAAGGGTTTGTGGTTTGTGCTCCTCTGCTGACCACCATACAGACCTTTGCCCTTCCATGCAGCAACCTGGAGCAATATTTGCCAAAGGGGGAGATTGTTAGTGCTTAGCTTTACTGAGTTTTAAAAGATTGGCTAAAATTTTGTTAAAACATAAGCACTTAGACAATGAAGGAAAGCTGGAGTTGCTGCACATGATGTCCAACGTTATGTCAAGGAATCAGATTGGGCTCCACAATGCACAAGGCAAGATAAAAGGTCAAATGAAGAATTGAAGCTGCAGGATCCACGATGTCGGATACAATGTCCAGGACATCCTGCCCGAAAATACTGGACACATAAATCTGTTATATCTTTAACAGATTAATGTGCAGTTAGCAACAGATTTGGCGATCTATCTTTAGGAACGAATTAAAAGATAATTAAAGTTCGAATTACAAACTTGAATAGTTCGTTCAGGGATTAAAGATTAAAGATAAAAACTAAAAGATCAAACTGTATCTTTTAGATCTTTAAGTGCAGATTTTTCAGGAGAATGATAGATCTTATCCAGCGCAAGATGTTGCAGCCCAGATACGCACACTGCTATATAAACATGAAGGCTGCACGAGTTTTCTACCAAGTCCGGGATTGAAGAGTTATTTTGTGAGTTTTGGGACTTGAGTGTTTTGTGAGCCACCTTGATGTTACCCTAACATCAAGTGTTGGACCTGAGTGTGTAGAGTTGATCTCTATTGTTCAGAGAGCAATCTCTGGTGTGTCTTTGATTTATTTGTAAACACGGGAGAGTGATTGAGAGGGAGTGAGAGGGGTTCTCATATCTAAGAGTGGCTCTTAGGTAGAGGTTGCACGGGTAGTGGTTAGGTGAGAAGGTTGTAAACAGTGGCTGTTAGATCTTCGAACTAACACTATTTTAGTGGATTTCCTCCCTGGCTTGGTAGCCCCCAGATGTAGGTGACGTTGCACCGAACTGGGTTAACAATTCTCTTGTGTTATTTACTTGTTTAATCTGTTCATACTGTCAAATATAATCTGCATGTTCTGAAGCGTGATGTCGTGACATCCGGTACGACATCTGTCATTGGTATCAGAATTTCAATTGGTATCAGAGCGGGCACTCTAAATCACTGAGTGAGATCTAGGGAGATAAATTCTGATGAACATGGAGAAAGAAGGAGGACCAGTGAACAAACCACCCATTCTGGATGGAACCAACTATGAATACTGGTAAGCAAGGATGGTGGCCTTCCTCAAATCACTGGATAGCAGAACCTGGAAAGCTGTCATCAAAGGCTGGGAACATCCCAAGATGCTGGACACAGAAGGAAAGCCCACTAATGAATTGAAGCCAGAAGAAGACTGGACAAAAGAAGAAGACGAATTGGCACTTGGAAACTCCAAAGCCTTGAATGCTCTATTCAATGGAGTTGACAAGAATATCTTCAGACTGATCAACACATGCACAGTGGCCAAGGATGCATGGGAGATCCTGAAAACCACTCATGAAGGAACCTCCAAAGTGAAGATGTCCAGATTGCAACTATTGGCTACAAAATTCGAAAATCTGAAGATGAAGGAGGAAGAGTGTATTCATGAATTCCACATGAACATTCTTGAAATTGCCAATGCTTGCACTGCCTTGGGAGAAAGGATGACAGATGAAAAGCTGGTGAGAAAGATCCTCAGATCTTTGCCTAAGAGATTTGACATGAAAGTCACTGCAATAGAGGAGGCCCAAGACATTTGCAACATGAGAGTAGATGAACTCATTGGTTCCCTTCAAACCTTTGAGCTAGGACTCTCGGATAGGACTGAAAAGAAGAGCAAGAATCTGGCGTTCGTGTCCAATGATGAAGGAGAAGAAGATGAGTATGACCTGGATACTGATGAAGGGCTGACTAACGCAGTTGTGCTCCTTGGAAAACAGTTCAACAAAGTGCTGAACAGAATGGACAGGAGGCAGAAACCACATGTCCGGAACATCCCTTTCGACATCAGGAAAGGTAGTGAATACCAGAAAAGGTCAGATGAAAAGCCCAGTCACAGCAAAGGAATTCAATGCCATGGGTGTGAAGGCTATGGACACATCAAAGCTGAATGTCCCACTCATCTCAAGAAGCAGAGGAAAGGACTTTCTGTATGTCGGTCTGATGATACAGAGAGTGAACAAGAAAGTGATTCTGACAGAGATGTGAATGCACTCACTGGGAGATTTGAATCTGCTGAAGATTCAAGTGATACAGATAGTGAAATCACTTTTGATGAGCTTGCTATATCCTATAGAGAACTATGCATCAAAAGTGAGAAGATTCTTCAGCAAGAAGCACAACTAAAGAAGGTCATTGCAAATCTGGAGGCTGAGAAGGAGGCACATGAAGATGAAATCTCTGAACTTAAAGGAGAAATTGGTTTTCTGAACTCTAAACTGGAAAACATGACAAAATCAATAAAGATGCTGAATAAAGGCTCAGATTTGCTTGATGAGGTGCTACAGCTTGGGAAGAATGTTGGAAACCAGAGAGGACTTGGATTTAATCATAAATCTGCTGGCAGAACAACCATGACAGAATTTGTTCCTGCCAAAAACAGCACTGGAGCCACGATGTCACAACATCGGTCTCGACATCATGGAACGCAGCAGAAAAAGAGCAAAAGAAAGAAGTGGAGGTGTCACTACTGTGGCAAGTATGGTCACATAAAGCCCTTTTGCTATCATTTACATGGCCATCCACATCATGGAACTCAAAGTAGCAGCAGTGGAAGGAAGATGATGTGGGTTCCAAAACACAAGACTGTTAGTCTTGTTGTTCATACTTCACTTAGAGCATCAGCTAAGGAAGATTGGTACCTAGATAGCGGCTGTTCCAGACACATGACAGGAGTTAAAGAATTCCTGGTGAACATTGAACCTTGCTCCACTAGCTATGTGACATTTGGAGATGGCTCTAAAGGAAAGATCACTGGAATGGGAAAGCTAGTCCATGATGGACTTCCTAGTCTAAACAAAGTACTGCTGGTGAAGGGACTGACTGCGAACTTGATCAGCATCAGTCAGTTGTGTGATGAAGGATTCAATGTAAACTTCACAAAGTCAGAATGCTTGGTGACAAATGAGAAGAGTGAAGTCCTAATGAAGGGCAGCAGATCAAAGGACAACTGTTACCTATGGACACCTCAAGAAACCAGTTACTCCTCCACATGTCTATTCTCCAAAGAAGATGAAGTCAAAATATGGCATCAAAGATTTGGACATCTGCACTTAAGAGGCATGAAGAAAATCATTGACAAAGGTGCTGTTAGAGGCATTCCCAATCTGAAAATAGAAGAAGGCAGAATCTGTGGTGAATGTCAGATTGGAAAGCAAGTCAAGATGTCCAACCAGAAGCTTCAACATCAGACCACTTCCAGGGTGCTGGAACTACTTCACATGGACTTGATGGGGCCTATGCAAGTTGAAAGCCTTGGAAGAAAAAGGTATGCCTATGTTGTTGTGGATGATTTCTCCAGATTTACCTGGGTCAACTTTATCAGAGAGAAATCAGACACCTTTGAAGTATTCAAGGAGTTGAGTCTAAGACTTCAAAGAGAAAAAGACTGTGTCATCAAGAGAATCAGGAGTGACCATGGCAGAGAGTTTGAAAACAGCAAGTTTACTGAATTCTGCACATCTGAAGGCATCACTCATGAGTTCTCTGCAGCCATTACACCACAACAAAATGGCATAGTTGAAAGGAAAAACAGGACCTTGCAAGAAGCTGCTAGGGTCATGCTTCATGCCAAAGAACTTCCCTATAATCTCTGGGCTGAAGCCATGAACACAGCATGCTACATCCACAACAGAGTCACACTTAGAAGAGGGACTCCAACCACACTGTATGAAATCTGGAAAGGGAGGAAGCCAACTGTCAAGCACTTCCACATCTGTGGAAGTCCATGTTACATTTTGGCAGATAGAGAGCAAAGGAGAAAGATGGATCCCAAGAGTGATGCAGGGATATTCTTGGGATACTCTACAAACAGCAGAGCATATAGAGTATTCAATTCCAGAACCAGAACTGTGATGGAATCCATCAATGTGGTTGTTGATGATCTAACTCCAGCAAGAAAGAAGGATGTCGAAGAAGATGTCAGAACATCGGGAGACAATGTAGCAGATACAGCTAAAAGTGCAGAAAATGCAGAAAACTCTGATTCTGCTACAGATGAACCAAACATCAATCAACCTGACAAGAGACCCTCCATTAGAATCCAGAAGATGCACCCCAAGGAGCTGATTATAGGAGATCCAAACAGAGGAGTCACTACAAGATCAAGGGAGATTGAGATTATCTCCAATTCATGTTTTGTCTCCAAAATTGAGCCCAAGAATGTGAAAGAGGCACTGACTGATGAGTTCTGGATCAATGCTATGCAAGAAGAATTGGAGCAATTCAAAAGGAATGAAGTTTGGGAGCTAGTTCCTAGGCCCGAGGGAACTAATGTGATTGGCACCAAGTGGATCTTCAAGAACAAAACCAATGAAGAAGGTGTTATAACCAGAAACAAGGCCAGACTTGTTGCTCAAGGCTACACTCAGATTGAAGGTGTAGACTTTGATGAAACTTTTGCCCCTGGTGCTAGACTTGAGTCCATCAGACTGTTACTTGGTGTAGCTTGCATCCTCAAATTCAAGCTGTACCAGATGGATGTGAAGAGCGCATTTCTGAATGGATACCTGAATGAAGAAGCCTATGTGGAGCAGCCAAAGGGATTTGTAGATCCAACTCATCCAGATCATGTATACAGGCTCAAGAAGGCTCTCTATGGATTGAAGCAAGCTCCAAGAGCTTGGTATGAAAGGCTAACAGAGTTCCTTACTCAGCAAGGGTATAGGAAGGGAGGAATTGACAAGACCCTCTTTGTCAAACAAGATGCTGAAAACTTGATGATAGCACAGATATATGTTGATGACATTGTGTTTGGAGGGATGTCGAATGAGATGCTTCGACATTTTGTCCAACAGATGCAATCTGAATTTGAGATGAGTCTTGTTGGAGAGCTGACTTATTTTCTGGGACTCCAAGTGAAGCAGATGGAAGACTCCATATTCCTCTCACAAAGCAAGTATGCAAAGAACATTGTCAAGAAGTTTGGGATGGAAAATGCCAGCCATAAAAGAACACCTGCACCTACTCACTTGAAGCTGTCAAAAGATGAAGCTGGCACCAGTGTTGATCAAAGTCTGTACAGAAGCATGATTGGGAGCTTACTATATTTAACAGCTAGCAGACCTGACATCACCTATGCAGTAGGTGGTTGTGCAAGATATCAAGCCAATCCTAAGATAAGTCACTTGAATCAAGTAAAGAGAATTCTGAAATATGTAAATGGCACCAGTGACTATGGGATTATGTACTGTCATTGTTCAGATTCAATGCTGGTTGGGTATTGTGATGCTGATTGGGCTGGAAGTGTAGATGACAGAAAAAGCACTTCTGGTGGATGTTTCTATTTGGGAACCAATCTTATTTCATGGTTCAGCAAGAAGCAGAACTGTGTGTCCCTATCCACTGCAGAAGCAGAGTATATTGCAGCAGGAAGCAGCTGTTCACAACTAGTTTGGATGAAGCAGATGCTCAAGGAGTACAATGTCGAACAAGATGTCATGACATTGTACTGTGACAACTTGAGTGCTATTAATATTTCTAAAAATCCTGTTCAACACAGCAGAACCAAGCACATTGACATTAGACATCACTATATTAGAGATCTTGTTGATGATAAAGTTATCACACTGGAGCATGTTGACACTGAGGAACAAATAGCAGATATTTTCACAAAGGCATTGGATGCAAATCAGTTTGAAAAACTGAGGGGCAAGCTGGGCATTTGTCTGCTAGAGGATTTATAGCAATTACTTTTATCTGAACGTGCTTAAACGTTAATAGCGCGTTCTCTACTGGGCCAAAACAAATTCGACCGTTGCTTCACACGTCCCTCTACATTCCTCATTCAAACTCATATTTTCGTGGTAATCTCGTTTTCAGCATTCCCCAACAGCTCTCAGAGATTTACGAAACCATTCCAAAGGCTCTGCTTCTCCATGGCTACCTCACCAAAAGATACTTCATCTCCTGGTTCACCCTCTGTACCATCATCTCCATCATCCACCAAAGCACCATCAAACCAGGAACAACCTGAATTCCATATCCAACCCATACAAATGATTCCTGGTCAAGCCCCTGTTCCTGAGAAACTGGTCCCCAAAAGACAACAGGGAGTGAAGATTTCTGAAAACCCTAGCATTGCAACAAGTCCTAGGGAAGTAGACACGGAGATGGATAAGAAGATCCGCAGTATTGTGAGTAGTATTCTGAAAAATGCTTCTGTCCCTGATGCTGATAAAGATGTTCCAACATCTTCCACCCCAAATGCTGAAGTCCTCTCTTCATCCAGTAAAGAGGAATCAACAGAGGAAGAGGAACAAGCCACAGAGGAGACCCCTGCACCAAGGGCACCAGAACCTGCTCCAGGTGACCTCATTGACCTAGAAGAAGTAGAATCTGATGAGGAACCCATTGCCAACAAGTTGGCACCTGGCATTGCAGAAAGATTACAAAGCAGAAAGGGAAAAACCCCCATTACTAGGTCTGGACGAATCAAAACTATGGCACAGAAGAAGAGCACACCAATCACTCCTACCACATCCAGATGGAGCAAAGTTGCAATCCCTTCCAAGAAGAGGAAAGAATTTTCCTCATCTGATTCTGATGATGATGTCGAACTAGATGTTCCCGACATCAAGAGGGCCAAGAAATCTGGGAAAAAGGTGCCTGGAAATGTCCCTGATGCACCATTGGACAACATTTCATTCCACTCCATTGGCAATGTTGAAAGGTGGAAATTTGTATATCAACGCAGACTTGCCTTAGAAAGAGAACTGGGAAGAGATGCCTTGGATTGCAAGGAGATCATGGACCTCATCAAGGCTGCTGGACTGCTGAAAACAGTCACCAAGTTGGGAGATTGTTATGAAAGCCTAGTCAGGGAATTCATTGTCAACATTCCCTCTGACATAACAAACAGAAAGAGTGATGAGTATCAGAAAGTGTTTGTCAGAGGAAAATGTGTTAGATTCTCCCCTGCTGTAATCAACAAATACCTGGGCAGACCTACTGAAGGAGTGGTGGATATTGCTGTTTCTGAGCATCAAATTGCCAAGGAAATCACTGCCAAACAAGTCCAGCATTGGCCAAAGAAAGGGAAGCTTTCTGCAGGGAAGCTAAGTGTGAAGTATGCAATCCTGCACAGGATTGGCGCTGCAAACTGGGTACCCACCAATCATACTTCCACTGTTGCCACAGGTTTGGGTAAATTTCTGTATGCTGTTGGAACCAAGTCCAAATTTAATTTTGGAAAGTATATTTTTGATCAAACTGTTAAGCATTCAGAATCATTTGCTGTCAAATTACCCATTGCCTTCCCAACTGTATTGTGTGGCATTATGTTGAGTCAACATCCCAATATTTTAAACAACATTGACTCTGTGATGAAGAGAGAATCGGCTCTGTCCCTGCATTACAAACTGTTTGAGGGGACACATGTCCCAGACATTGTCTCGACATCAGGGAAAGCTGCTGCTTCAGGTGCTGTATCCAAGGATGCTTTGATTGCTGAACTCAAGGACACATGCAAGGTGCTGGAAGCAACCATCAAAGCCACCACAGAGAAGAAAATGGAGCTGGAACGCCTGATCAAAAGACTCTCAGACAGTGGCATTGATGATGGTGAAGCAGCTGAGGAAGAAGAAGAAGCCGCTGAGGAAGAGAAAGATGCAGCAGAGGATACAGAATCAGATGATGATGATTCTGATGCCACCCCATGACCATCAGACCTTTATTTTTGCTTTTTACTCTTACTAGCTATAGGGGCATGTCCCTTTGAACAATTGATTGCTATTGGTCTGTAATATTTGCATGCATTCTACTTTTGTCAAATTCTGTCTAAAAAGGGGGAGTAATAGTATTATGCATGATTTTGAGTAGTAGGATACTATGTATGCAATAGTAGTATTATGCATAATTTATGATTTTGAGTAGTAGGATACGATGTATGAGACTGCTGCTGCTGATGATGACTGATGTAAGCTATTGTAACTACTAGTAGCTGATAGAAGATGCTGCAGTAGGAGCATGGAGACAGGGGGAGCAGAAAGCTGATGTCACGTGAGATGTCTTGACATCCTGGAAACGACTTGCAACTTGCAGAATTTTGCTGTCGCCCCTACAGATACCGCTGTGCTTGATTACTCTGATAATGAAAGTTGCTGATCCCACTTGCATAACTGCTCGTACCTGCTCAGGAAGTGTCTAAGTATGTTTTAGACAAAATTTGCCAAAGGGGGAGATTGTTAGTGCTTAGCTTTACTGAGTTTTAAAAGATTGGCTAAAATTTTGTTAAAACATAAGCACTTAGACAATGAAGGAAAGCTGGAGTTGCTGCACATGATGTCCAACGTTATGTCAAGGAATCAGATTGGGCTCCACAATGCACAAGGCAAGATAAAAGGTCAAATGAAGAATTGAAGCTGCAGGATCCACGATGTCGGATACAATGTCTAGGACATCCTGCCCGAAAATACTGGACACATAAATCTGTTATATCTTTAACAGATTAATGTGCAGTTAGCAACAGATTTGGCGATCTATCTTTAGGAACGAATTAAAAGATAATTAAAGTTCGAATTACAAACTTGAATAGTTCGTTCAGGGATTAAAGATTAAAGATAAAAACTAAAAGATCAAACTGTATCTTTTAGATCTTTAAGTGCAGATTTTTCAGGAGAATGATAGATCTTATCCAGCGCAAGATGTTGCAGCCCAGATACGCACACTGCTATATAAACATGAAGGCTGCACGAGTTTTCTACCAAGTCCGGGATTGAAGAGTTATTTTGTGAGTTTTGGGACTTGAGTGTTTTGTGAGCCACCTTGATGTTACCCTAACATCAAGTGTTGGACCTGAGTGTGTAGAGTTGATCTCTATTGTTCAGAGAGCAATCTCTGGTGTGTCTTTGATTTATTTGTAAACACGGGAGAGTGATTGAGAGGGAGTGAGAGGGGTTCTCATATCTAAGAGTGGCTCTTAGGTAGAGGTTGCACGGGTAGTGGTTAGGTGAGAAGGTTGTAAACAGTGGCTGTTAGATCTTCGAACTAACACTATTTTAGTGGATTTCCTCCCTGGCTTGGTAGCCCCCAGATGTAGGTGACGTTGCACCGAACTGGGTTAACAATTCTCTTGTGTTATTTACTTGTTTAATCTGTTCATACTGTCAAATATAATCTGCATGTTCTGAAGCGTGATGTCGTGACATCCGGTACGACATCTGTCATTGGTATCAGAATTTCATGCTGCAAATATTTACAATAGACCTCCTCAACCTCAACAGCAAAATCAACCATTCGAGTAAAAAGTTATTGTCGATTGAATTGGCTCAGAGCTTCAACATTCAATTTCGAGCGTCTCGATATACAGCCCTCAGCAACAACAACAGCAGCCTGCTCCTTCCTTCCAAAATGCTGTTGGCCCAAGCAGACCATACATTCCTCCACCAATCCAACAACAGCAACAACCCCAGAAACAGCCAACAGTTGAGGCCCCTCCACAACCTTCCCTCGAAGAACTTGTGAGGCAAATGACTATGCAGAACATGCAGTTTCAGCAAGAGACTAGAGCCTCCATTCAGAGCTTAACCAATCAGATGGGACAATTGGCTACCCAATTGAATCAACAACAGTCCCAGAATTCTGACAAGTTGCCTTCTCAAGCTGTCCAAAATCCCAAAAATGTCAGTGCCATTTCATTGAGGTCGGGAAAGCAGTGTCAAGGACCTCAACCCGTAGCACCTTCCTCATCTGCAAATGAACCTGCCAAACTTCACTCTACTCTAGAAAAAGGTGATGACAAAAATTTACCTAACAATTTCTGTGCAGGTGAATCTTCTTCCACATGTAATTCTGATTTGCAGAAGCAGCACATTCCCCCTCTTCCATTCCCTCCAAGAGCAGTTTCCAACAAAAAAATGGAAGAGGCAGAGAAAGAGATCATGGAAACGTTTAGAAAAGTAGAGGTAAACATACCTCTATTGGATGCAAAGCAAATTCCAAGATATGCCAAATTCTTGAAGGAGCTGTGCACTAATAACCGGAAGCTTAAAGGAAGTGAACGAATTAGCATGGGCAGAAATGTCTCCGCATTGATTGGTAAATCTGTTCCTCAAATTCCTAAAAAATGCAAAGATCCAGGTACATTCAGCATACCTTGTATTATAGGGAATAGTAAGTTTGACAATGCCATGCTAGATTTAGGAGCCTCTGTTAGTGTTATGCCTCTGTCTATTTTTAATTCTCTATCTCTAGGTCCCTTGCAGTCAACTGATGTGGTAATTCATTTAGCTAATAGAAGTGTTGCCTACCCTGTTGGTTTCATAGAAGATGTCTTAGTTAGAGTTGGTGAACTGATTTTCCCTGTTGATTTTTATATTTTGAATATGGAAGATGGATTTTCTCAAGGATCAGTTCCCATCATTCTAGGCAGACCCTTTATGAAAACTGCTAGAACTAAGATAGATGTTTATGCAGGCACACTATCCATGGAGTTTGGTGATATAACTGTTCATTTTAATATTCTGGATGCTATGAAATACCCATCTGAAGATCTTTCTGTATTTTGTGCTGAAATAATTGACCATGTTGTTGATGAATACATGACTGATCTTTATTCTAATCTGCATGCCTCTCACTCTTCATGCATTGAGTCTGAAATTGTACTTGATCATATGTCTGAATTTGATGCTAAGAGTGAATCTGAGAGTGAATTTGAGAGTGATATTGATTGCATGTCTGGTGGTGGTGTTTTACCTCTTGAGATTGATTTTATAGAGTCAGATAGGACTAACCATGTTTCAGGAAGTACACATACCTCTGACTTTCTTTATAAGGTAAAGGCTGAGAAACCATCTCCTTCTACCACTGTCCAGCCGACCACACCAGAATTGAAGCCTCAGCCATCAAATTTAAAATACGCTTACTTGGATGATAGCAAGAGTTTTCCAGTGATTATATCTGCCTCCCTTGTTGATGAGCAAGAGGAGAAGTTGTTGTCAGTTCTCAAGAAGCATAAGAAGGCTATAGGCTGGACCCTGGCGGACATTCCTGGTATTAGCCCATCCACATGTATGCATCGAATAAATTTAGAGGATGGAGCTAAACCAGTAAGACAGCCACAGAGAAGACTCAACCTGGTGATTCTTGATGTAGTGAAGAAGGAGATAACTAAGCTTTTGCAAGCTGGAATCATTTATCCTATCTCCGACAGCCAATGGGTGAGTCCCGTCCAGGTAGTCCCGAAGAAGACTGGCCTCACAGTGATAAAAAATGAGAAGGAAGAGCTAATTCCTACTCGGGTGCAGAACAATTGGAGAGTCTGCATTCACTATAGGAGGCTGAACCAGGTTACCAAAAAGGACCATTTTCCCCTGCCATTCATTGACCAGATTCTTGAATGCCTGGCAGGTAAATCTCACTACTGTTTCCTTGATGGTTTTTCTGGTTATATGCAAATTACTATTGCTCTTGAGGATCAGGAAAAGACCACATTCACCTGCCTCTTCGGCACTTTTGCCTATAGGAGGATGTCTTTCGGCCTGTGCAATGCCCCTGGTACCTTCCAGCGGTGCATGATTAGTATTTTCAGTGATTTTTTAGAAAATTGCATAGAGGAGTTTATGGATGATTTCACTGTATATGGATCCTCTTTTGATGGTTGTTTGGATAGTTTAGAAAAAGTTTTAAATAGACGCATTGAAACTAACCTTGTTCTAAATTTTGAAAAATGTCATTTTATGGTTGAGCAAGGTATAGTTTTAGGCCACATTATTTCCAATAAGGGTATTGAAGTAGATCCTGCAAAAATTTCTGTTATTTCACAATTGCCTTACCCCTCTTGTGTGTGAGAGGTGCGATCTTTTCTTGGTCATGCAGGATTCTACAGGTGCTTTATAAGGGATTTTAGCAAAGTAGCCCTTCCACTGTCCAACTTGTTGAAAAAGGAGGTGGATTTTGACTTTAATGACAGATGCAAAGAGGCTTTTGATTGCCTCAAAAGAGCGTTGACTACCACCCCCATCATCCAGGCACCCGATTGGACAGCCCCTTTTTTGAGCTTATGTGTGATGCATCAAATTATGCATTGGGGGCTGTCCTTGCTCAGAAAATTGATAAATTGCCCAGGGTGATATATTATGCTTCTAGGACTTTAGATGCTGCCCAAGCGAATTATACTACTACTGAGAAAGAGCTTCTAGCCATAGTTTTTGCTCTTGAAAAATTTCGATCTTATTTGCTTGGTACCCACATTATTGTTTACACTGACCATGCAGCTCTAAAGTACTTGTTGAAGAAGGTTGATTCTAAGCCTAGGTTGATCCGATGGATGCTCTGGCTCCAAGAGTTTGACTTGGAGATCCGTGATAGGAGCGGAGCACAAAATCTAGTTGCTGATCATTTGAGTCGGATCGAACGTGTATCAGATGCGGATTCACCCATTCGGGATGATTTCGCGGATAATCATTTGTATATACTGTATAGTATTTCTGACTCTCTTTCTACTCCCTGGTTTGCTAACATTGTCAATTATTTAGTTGCCTCTGTTTTTCCTCCCTTAGCATCTAAGGCCCAAAAAGATAAAATTAAAAGTGATGCTAAGCATTTTATTTGGGATGACCCCTACTTGTGGAAATTGTGCAGTGATCAGGTCATTAGACGGTGCATTCCAGATCATGAGACTGACTCAGTCCTGCAGTTCTGTCATTCTTCTGCACCGGGAGGTCATCTGGGTGTTCAAAGGACAGCTCGCAAAGTGCTTGATTGTGGTTTTTATTGGCCCACCATCTTTAAAGATGCGTGGAAGATCTGCAGCACTTGTGAGCAGTGTCAGAGAGCAGGAAATACACTTACATGGCGACAACAAATGCCTCAGCAACCTATGCTATTCTGTGAGGTGTTTGATGTCTGGGGTATAGATTTCATGGGCCCTTTTCCTGTCTCTTTTGGTTATGTTTACATTCTCCTTGCAGTTGACTATGTTTCAAAATGGGTGGAAGCCAAGCCTACTAGAACTAATGATGCTAAAGTTGTCGCAGACTTTGTCAGGTCTAATCTGTTTTGCAGGTTTGGAGTACCTAAAGCAATTGTTAGTGATCAAGGAACCCATTTTTGCAACAAGACAATGCATGCCCTGCTTAAAAATTACGGGGTGGTACACAGGGTATCCACACCATACCACCCCCAGACCAATGGACAGGCAGAAATTTCTAACCGAGAAATCAAGCGAATTTTAGAGAAGATTGTGCAACCAAGTAGGAAAGATTGGAGTACCAGGCTTGATGATGCTCTCTGGGCACATCGGACTGCTTACAAAGCACCCATAGGAATGTCTCCTTATCGGGTTGTCTTTGGAAAGGCATGTCATCTTCCAGTGGAAATTGAGCACAAAGCTTACTGGGCAGTGAAGACTTGCAACTTCTCTATGGATCAAGCTGGTGAGGAAAGAAAGTTGCAACTGAGTGAGTTAGATGAAATCCGCCTAGAAGCCTACGAGAATGCCAAGTTCTACAAAGAAAAG
Organism: Glycine max; assembly: GCF_000004515.6. Taxonomy (NCBI): domain Eukaryota; kingdom Viridiplantae; phylum Streptophyta; class Magnoliopsida; order Fabales; family Fabaceae; genus Glycine; species Glycine max. The sequence goes on along the minus strand of NC_038241.2, from coordinate 19,506,463 downwards.
ACCAAGAAGTTCCATGACAGCATGATAGTTAAAAAGGACTTCATGGTGGGGCAAAAAGTGTTATTGTATAATTCTAGGCTTGGACTCATGAGTGGTAAGTTGAGGTCTAAGTGGATTGGTCCTTTTGTTGTTACTAATGTTTTTCCTTATGGCACAGTTGAGATCAAAAGCGACTCCACAAACAAGAGCTTCAAGGTCAATGGACATCGACTTAAGCCATTCCTCACGAACCCTTCTTTAGTGGACGTAGTGGTGGAAGAGACTTCCTTACTCCACCCTACTCTTCCTCCACCATGACTTAGGGAGTTTTTCTTTTCCTATCTCCTTCTTTGCTTTTATTACACTTGTCTGATTCTCTTTGATGATTTAATTGTTTTTAATCTTTTAATTGTGCTACATTGAGGACAATGTGTTGTTTAAGTATGAGGGGGGGGGGGGGGGGAGTGTTCTTTGGTTTTGCTAGTTTTTTTGGTTTTTTTAATTTGTTAGTTGTGTTAATTTGTTAATGTTGTTAGTTTCGTCAGATTTTTAGTTTAATATTTTGGGTCAATTTTGTGTGCATGTACGACTTTGCATGTTTTTCTTTGAATTATAGGATATGTTCAAGAAATGGGTAATTGTTTTGAAAATAAAAGTTCTTGACATTTTGTGACTTGAAATCCTTGATTCTTCTCTACATGTCATGATAGTTTTGAAAGCTCAATTTGAAAGTGATGAGTTTACCTTTGTGAGAATTTGAGCCATCCATCATCATAATCATTTGGTGTGTTTTGCCCCATTGATTGCTTGCACAATAGCCTTGGCTTGATTCTTGTTGATGCGTCCTAATTCACATGCATATTTGGAAATGATTGAGGCAATTATGTTCTTATAAGCTTCTAGCCAAATGGACTTACCTTGAATTAATTCCTTTGATAGCCCTTTTGAGCCTTGTTTCCCTTTCCTTGTTTTGAAGCTCACTACAAGCCTTAAGTGAAAAACCATGATATCACCATATCCTTAAGGAATTTTGGAGCTTTGGAATTGTTTTGGGAATAAGTGTGGGGGGATTTTTGTTTCATTGGATAACTTGTTTTGTTGGCTATACTTCATGATGTATTTTGGGCCATACTTGATGTACATTGTATATTGGTTAAATGTTGGACATGTTGAATGAAATGTTGTTTCTCAAAGGATATAGAGTAAAAAAAAAACGAAAAAAAAAAAGCAATAAAGTTGAGTGAATAAGATCTTAAATGGCAAAAGAATGATGAGACTCTTGGTTCTACTCTTTATGTTTAAATTTTATCTTTACTTCTTTTTATTTTCTTATTTTTTTCTTATTATGCACTTATTCCCCCATTGCTCCTCTATTCCTTTGGGATTTAGCCACTTATTCCATATTTTTCCATACCTTGTCCTTGGCCCCATTGCAACCTTAAAAGACCTTTTGATCCTCATGTGCTTGTGTTTATGGGTTGATTGTCAATTTTAGAATCTTGCCAAGTTTATGTGGTGTTTGTTTTCTTGGGTGCTTTGAGGGTAAATAGTAGCCTAGACACTTGAGAGATAGAGTGTATATCTTGTGAGGCTTTATCACTTTTCATTCTTGAGCTGATTAATTATTTTGCCATGATTGGGTTGCTTGGATGATTTTCATGAATGTCTTGACTTTTCAGATCTCCTTATGTTAGATGTTACCCATTACTTTCATTCCTTGATGTTCATTGAGAAATATGTGAATGTTTTCGTTTGTCTCTCTTTGATATCCTTGGATTTTGTTCTTTGTTTCATTTTGCCCAGGAGTGCAAAAGGCTAAGTATGGGGGGTTTTGATGTGCCATCATTTTCTTCTATTTTCTAAACCCTTTTTGCACCATTTTAATTACTGATTGGTCTTAATTGTCAATTAATTAGGCAGTTTTATTATTTGGGCCCATTTAGCTAATTTGATGTTTTTAATCTAATTTCAGGAATTAACGAAACATTGGGCTTAATCTGGATTTTTGTTGTGGACTTGAAGAGGGCAAATAAAGCAGCGCTTACCTTAGTTAATTTCTAATTAGGAAATTTTGCAATTTTATTTTATGTTGTTCAGTGTTTATTTCGTTTTGGGCCAGAGTATTGTATTAGGGCCCAGCGACTTTGAGTGACTCTTTTTAAATAGAAGCCTTGGGATTCGTGCAGGGCAATCTGTTATGCTATTCACTATTCAGAGCTTTTGTTTTAGGGTTTTACGTTTTCTTCTTTGATGCTACTGTTCACGTAATGCAATTTTACGTTTTCTGCTTCTAATTACAATTTCGTTCTTGCTTCTTCTTCTACTTTCATTTACATTTCTGTTCATTTACGTTTCTGCTCATTTACGTTTCTGCTTCATGTTTTATTTACGTTTTCTGTTTGAATCCATGGAAGGCTAGATTTTCTGGTGTTGTTTCCTTTTGAGGACGAAGCCCAACTCTCTTTGAGGTTTCGCTTGTAATGTGGTTTCCTGGCAGTTTTCCCTTCACCAGTTATCCCAAATTCGTGAATATTAATCAGTGCATGCTTTGTGTTCGATTAATTGCCTCTGAGCCTAACTTGCGTTCATGCTTAATGGACGAAGGGCTAACTGGTGTATGTGGTGCCTAATCACGTATTGAAAACCCTAAGTTGATTTTCGCTTAGTAAATTGAAATAGGGTTGGATTAAGTGGTTGACTGTTAGGGACAAATTCTCCATAACCCAGGATAAGAGAATGGCTTCTGACTCAGAGGAAACAACCCGTTTTTAACATTAGTAGTTTCGTATTTCAGTTTACTTGTTCTGCTCTTTAATCACAAAACAAACAAACCCCCCCAATCGTTACTGTTACTGCAAGTATGTTATGAACATTTGGTTTATCACTGCTCGATGGGAAACGACCTAGGATCACTTCCTAGTTACTGCATTTTCATGTTTATTTGATTCGGGTATGGCCTCGATCACCATGGCATCGAAGCGCTCACCCACAAAAGCTCGGAGGTTGCAGAGCTCTGTGAGTACTTCATTTAGAAGAGAAGTGGAATCATCCCTTTGTGGTGGAGGAGGTGGGGTACGTTCGTCGGGAATAGGCGGTGGCAAGTCCTATTTGCGAACCCACTAACCATCAACATCCTTCCGGTAACCAAAGGAGGTAACCGCACCGGCACCAATGGAAAACGACCTTTTAACCTTGACATATGGTTCATCATCCAAAGGAACATTGAAATGATGAAGAAAAAGAGTAACAAGATGGGGATAAGGCAGAGGTGCATTGGCCCGTAATGCCTTATGCATCCGGTACTGAACTAGATGGGCCCAGTCAATCTGACGACCAGTTTGAAGGGCGCACAACAAAATCAAATCCTCCTCATAGGCTTGGGCAAAATTTGAAGACCGAGGAAGCAAAATGCGAACAATAATATAATGCATGATGCAACAATTGAAAGTAAATGACCCAGCAAGTAATTTGTCGGTCATGTCAGCCTGATCATTGCAGACAATTCTGCGAGCATCATGACTTGAATAATCAAGTTTCCAGTCATCAACAAGAGTGCCCTCAAGAGGAACACCTTGACCAGCCAGTTTAGTCAAAGAATAAAACAAGGACTAATCAACAACAATAGGAATATTATGCACCACAGAATAAAGAACACCATCCTGAATTTTCAAATTATTATAGAAAACCTTAACTAATTCTGGAAAGTAGGGTAGTTTTAGAGACATGAAATCAAACAAACCAGAGTTTTGAAACACTTGGTAACAATCAAATGTTTCTCCATAAAAAAATTCAAGGTCAAGGTACTTAGGGTCTAGAATGACTCTATTGCGAAATTGAGAGTAGTACCTCTGACGCTGATCATCGAAGGAAAATAATATGGATGACCGAGGAGGTGAAAGAGAGGGAGGAACTGGTGCTGGTGGGTCTCTAGAGGTTCCATGGCGGCGGTGGCCAGCAGCGGTGGTGGTGGAGGAGGTTCCCTTTCGTTTCTTCGACGATTTTACCATTGGAGGTTGTTTTAGCTGATTTTAATCGGTGGGATTTGTAGAGAATTGGAAAAGATGAAGATTGGGCTTTGTTTGATGCGATTTGGTGAAGAAATGAATAAGATACGAGAATTTGAAGATTTGAGAGAAAGGGGCGCCGTCACACGAAAGGGAAGGGTTTTGCAAAGTGAGGGTTCTGCAAAAACGCTGATACTTATAGACAAGGACACTTTGTAATCGATTACAGATCATTGTAATCGATTAGAGGAGTAACCTGTAACTATTGGAGCCTACTAGTAATCGATTACATGCTTCTGTAATAGATAACAGCCTTGTTGTTCTAAGGTAATCAATTACAGGGAATGGTAATCGATTACCAGACCCTTAAACAAGGATTTTTCAATTAAAACTAACTATTCTTGATGTAAGCTCCATTGGAGCTTGTAGGCCTAGGATCTTCTTCATCAATGGATTCCTTTGCTTTTTGGAAGATGAATGGCAGTGGAATGGAGAAGGAAGAGAGAGAGGAGATGCCACTTCAAGGAGAAGATGAGTCTAGAAGAAGCTCACCACCATAGGAGGCCATGGATAAGAGCTTGGAGGAAGAAGGAGATGAATGAAGGGAGAGGAAGAGAAAAGCATGAAATTTTGTGCTCTAAAAGAGCTCTGAAATCTGAAGTTTAATTTTCAAATGATTAAAGTTCAAAAAAATGCACACACATGACCTTTATTTATAGCCTAAGTGTCACACAAAATTGGAGGGAAATTTGAATTTCAATTCAAATTTCACTTGAATTTGAAATTGAATTTGTGGAGCCAAACTTTGGAGCCAAAATTTCACTAATTATGATTAGTGAATTTTAGTTATGGCTCAGCCCACTAATCCAAGATCAATTCCAAGATTCTCCACTAAGTGTGCTTAGGTGTCATGAGGCATGTAAAGCATGAAGAACATGCACAAAGTGTGACTATATGATGTGGCAATGGGGTGTAGTAAGCAAATGCTCACCTCCCTCTCTAAAATTTAATTGGATTGGGCTTCTACCAATTCAATTAAATTTATTTCCAACCACACACATCAAATATTCACTTAGTGCATGTGAAATTACAAAACTACCCCTAATACAAAAACTAGTCTAGGTGCCCTAAAATACAAGGGCTGAAAAATCCTATATTTCTAGGGTACCCTACATACATTATGGAGTCCTAAATACAAGGACCAAATATAATGGCATCCTAGTCTAATATGTACAAAGATAATTGGACCCAACCTTGGCCCATGGGCTCAGAAATCTACCCTGAGGTTCATGAGAACCCTAGGGCCTTCTTTAGCAGCTCTAGCCTAATCCTCTTGGAGCCTCTTCTCATGGCTCTAGTGACTGGTCCCTTCCTAGGGAGGATTGCATCACCCCCTTCCCCTTGAAAAGGATTTGACCTCAAATCTATTAGTTCCTCCTCCTCAATATCAGCTCCACCTGCAAAAGGAATTAAATTAGAAATGTTAAAAGTGGTGCTGACTCCATACTCTTCTGGGAGGTCCAACCTATAGGCATTGTTATTGATCCTCTCCAAAACCTAAAAGGGTCCATCCCCTTTAGGGCTAAACTTGGATTTCCTTTTAGAAGGGAATCTATCCTTCCTAAGATGGAGCCAAACCCAGTCACCCTCATTAAGAACTAGCTCTTTTCTTCCTCTATTGCCTTTAGTTGAATACACCTTTGTTTGGTTCTCTATTTGGTTCTTAACTCTCTCATGCAACTTCTTTACAAACTCTAACCTATATTCCCCTTCTTTATGTATAAAAGAAGTGTCCAATGGGAGGGGAATGAGGTCTAACGGTGTTAGGGGATTGAACCCATAGACAACCTTAAAAGGGGACTGCTTGGTGGTTCTATGAACCCCCCTGTTGTAGGCAAATTTACATGAGGAAGATACTCATCCCAAGACTTATGGTTGTCTTTCAGAAGAGCCCTTAAAAGGGTGGATAAAGACCTATTCACTACCTTTGTTTGCCCATCAGTTTGTGGATGACAAGTGGTAGAGAAAAGAAGTTTAGTTCCTATCTTAGCCTATAAGGTTTTCTAGAAGTGACTAAGGAACTTATCTCTATCTGACACAATGGTCCTAGGAAAACCATGGAGTCTCACAACTTCCCTGGAAAAGAGTTTTCAGATGTGGGAAGCATCATCCACCTTGTGGCATGGTATAAAGTGTATCATCTTGCTAAACCTATCCACCACCACAAAGATAGAGTCTACACCTCTTTGGGTTCTAGGAAGCCCAAGGACAAAGTCCATACTAATGTCTACCCAAGGTGCAGAGGGGATGGGTAAGGGTGTGTATAGCCCATGAAAGCTACTAATATCTCCCACACTTTTTGGGGTGGGCCATTCTTGGATGGCCTTGATTTTCTCAGGGTCCACTTGGACCTTATTTCTACCAACTACAAAACCTAAGAAAACTATATTATCTACACAAAAGGTACACTTCTCTATATTTGCATAGAGGGTGTTTTTCCTAACGATTGAAAGAACTTGCCTGACATGATGCATAAGCCTCATAAAGGTGCTTGGTGCATTAGTGAGCCCAAAAGGCATCACTAGCCATTCATACAAACCAAACTTGGTCTTGAAAGCGGTTTTCCACTCATCACCCTTTTTCATCCTAATTTGGTGATAACCACTTTTAAGATCATTTTTTGAAAAGATATTGGCACCATGCAACTCATAAAGAAAATCATCAAGTCTAGGAATGGGGTGCCTATACTTTACAGTGATTTTGTTGATGGCCCTGCAATCTGTACACATTCTCCATGTACCATCCTTTTTGGGCACCAACAACACTGGCACAACACATGGGCTTAGGCTCTCTTGGACCCAGCCCTTCTCCAATAATTTTTTAACCTGAGACTCTATCTCCTTAGTCTCCTGAGGGTTAGTCCTATAGGCTGGCCTATTAAGAAGGCTTGCTCCTGGGACTAAATCTATTTGGTGTTCTATTCCCCTTAAAGGAGGTAGCCCAGGGGGTATCTCTTTGGGAAATATATCACCAAATTCATGTAAGAGTTCTTGGACCTTTGGGGGTAAGGTCTCAAATGTAGGAATTGTGGTAGTGCTAAGGGATGTTTCCCTTGATAGGAAAAGGTAGAAAGATTGTTTAAGAAGGAGTGCTCTTTTAATATCACCTTTTGTTGCAAAATGATTTTCCTTCTTAACAATCTTCTTGGAGGAATCCTTTCCCTCTTTTTCCTTCCCCTTGGCCTTTGAAGACAAGGCCTTACTATCCTTCTTTTTCTTTTGTTTTTCTACTTTTTCTTCCTCATCCCTCTTATCTTTCATAGTTAGTTGATCTTTGGCAACCTGTGAAGGTGTTTGAGGATGCAACACAAATTTAGTGCCAAGATGGGTGAGGGTAATCTCATTAGTTAGGCCATTATAAATGATCTTCCTATCAAATTGCCACGGCCTTCCTAAAAGAATATGTCCTGCCTCCATGGGAACTATATCACAATTAACTTCATCCTTATATGGCCCAATAGAGAAAGGTACCTTCACTTGTTGGTTAACTATCATTTCCCCTTGCTCATTGAGCCATTGAAGTTTATAGGGTTTTGGGTGGGGAATGATAGTGCGGTTCAACTTGGAAACTAATCTTGTGCTACAACAATTGCAACAAGATCCACTATCCACAATGAGAGAACAAGTTTCATCTAAAATTTTGCATCTTGTATGAAAGATGTTCTCTCTTTGGGATGGAGATAGATCACAAGATTGACCTCCAAGGAACCTTCTAACCATTAAGAGGTCACCTTCTTCATTGGGGTAGACTTCCTCACTAGACTCTTCACCCCTTACATCATCTTCACTTCCACTAGAGGAAGGGGAAGAAGTAGTCTCCTCTTGACTACTATAAATGTCTTGACCCCTCATAATCATGGTTTTCTTTGTGGGGCATTGAGAGGCAATGTGACCTCTCCCAAAACATTTGAAGCATTTAATGTTGCTAGTCTTTTCTTGGGAACTAGTCTTAGGGGTGGATTTCTCTATAGTCTTACCCTTATCTTCCTTAGGTTTTGAAGGTGCAGCCCCCAAAATTCCTTGGGCTTGGTTCTTCCTTGGATAAGAGTGAAAGCCATAAGATTTTGAAGAAGGCTTTCTTTTAATTTGTTTCTCCAATCTTATACAAAGTTGGACTAGCTCATTTAGGTCCCTATATGGAAGGAGTTCAACCTTATCCCTCACTTCCATATTAAGCCAACTAAGGAACCTAGATATGCTTGTTCTTTCCTCCTCCCTTAGTCTAGCTCTTAAAAGGAGTAGTTCCATTTGTTGTCTATATTCTTTAATACTCATACTCCCTTGTCTAAGCCTTGGGAGCCTGTCCATAAGCTCCCTTTCATAATAGGAGGGAATGTGCCTCTTCCTAAGGGCACTCTTAAGATTATTCCAATACTCTACTGGAGGATCCGCATGAATCCTTCGTTCCCTAACAAGGGAAGTCCACTAATAGAGGGCATACCCTTGAAAGCTAAGGGTAGCCAATGGAACTTTTCTCTCTTCGCTAATATGATGGCAAGCAAAGAGTTGTTCAACCTTCATTTCTCAATCTAAGTAGGCCTCAACATTATCTTTTCCATGGAAATATGGGAGGCTAATGTTAATCTCTTGAGGCCTTCTATCCTTTTCTTTTCTTTGGGAGTGATGTTTAGTATGTGAACTATGACGCCCTCTATAATAGTCGCTAAGTTCTTCACTTAAACTCTTGCAAGATTCATGACTACTATAGGAGGCATGTTTTTTCTTTTTTTCATTTCTTTCATTATTTTTCTTCTTTCTTCCTCTCTTATTTTCTCTCTTTCATCTTGACTTATTTCTTCTACTCTTTTTTTACCTTTTTCTTTTCTCTCTTGTTTTTCTTTCCACAACTTAAGGGATCTCAACTCATCTAATATCTTATACAAGGGGTCCTTAGGAGTAGAACCCTCACCATTAACACTAGATGAAGAATGAAGACTCATGTTGGTTCCTAAGTTATGGTTCTTTCTTGTTGGGGGTTTGAAAAAAAAAAGGTAAAAGAAACTATGGTTGAAACTAGCAAAAATAAACACTAAAAGAGGTGTGAAAGATAAGGTAAAAACTAATTGGTAAAAGGCAAGCTATCTAGGCAGTTTGACAATGGAGGGTAAAGGAAATAAGCTATGAAAGTAAGCAAGAACTTAAAGTGCAAGAAATGCAAACTAGGCGGATCCTATGAGTGTTTGCATGACCTCATTTAAGGTTCCCAACAAAACACTCACTATCCTAAGGGAAAATTGCCTAAAATTATTACACACAAATGGAAGTAGGGTGACCTATTGGAGGCTCCCAACTTACTTCCAATGAAAGGCCTTTTTGTTACAAAGTTTGAAAGCAAAGAAAATTGCCAATTACCAATTACAAAAAAAGAAGTCCTCAATTTTGATGGCTATTCTCTCTTTTGTGTTTCACTCAATTTGGAGTGCTTCTTATTCCAATATCTCTTAAGGTGATTGGCCCCTTACTTCTTGACTCAAATTCTTCAAGGGATGACACAAATCCTCCTTTCCAATTCCCTATATGGCAACTCACAAACAAGGAAACAAAGAGACAAGTAATAACCAAAGACCAAAAAATGAGATGAAAGCAAAACCAAAAGAGTTTTTACAAGACAAATTTTCAAGGATGATTCAACAATTAAAGCTATGAAAACCACATAAAAGCAAGCTAGGACTCAAAGAGAAACTTAGAATGGCTCTAGAGTAAAGTAAAAAAACTAAAAAAAAAAGACTCAAGAAACCTCTAGTTTTGGCACTTGTTTTCACAATAATTTTCAATTGAAATTTCAGAACTAGGATTGGTATAAAATAGGTACCAATTATAGAACAAATTTTGAGCCAAAACAACAAGCACACTTCCCTTTTCCTTTTTTTTTCCTGGACACTCGTTTTTCTGCCAACTTTTGTGATTTTTCTTATTTTTTCCTTTAATCCAAATTGCTTTTTTCTTTTTTTATAATTTCGTTCCAGATGTCTAGAAAATTCAGTAAAATTTTCAGCTCAAAAAACGTACTGACCAATTCCCAGTAATTTATACAAGTTCGTATGTTCAAGCTGCCAGCACCAGTGATTTCAACCTAGAAATCAAGAGTAGTGTTTATGTTGCTTAAGGCTTGGATAGTTATAATTTGTGTTTGCTTATGCTCAATTATCTTGAATAACACAATTCAAGAGAGCTTAAGACTTATTTGATTCACAAATCCAGCCACAACTCAGCACCACAACTCAACTTCATCATAGGCATCATGTAGGAAACTTAGAAAACAAAAAAGAGTTCAACAACAAGACTACTTCTAGGAATTGATTTAGAACATGTTATGAACTAAATAACATGCATGAATTAGACTCAAAATTCAAAAGATAGGCTAAGAATGACAAAAATACATGAAAAAATGTATCTAGAATTCAATAAACAAAATAAAAATTCAACACAAACTTAGAGCATAATGTGACAATTATTATGACTAAACATGACTCAAAGACAACATGGATTAAGTGATTTACACTTAGATTTTTTGTGTTTTTTTTTCTAATCAATATTTTGGAAGAAAATTTAGGTCTAAAGGTTCAGCACAAGAATATTATGAATGAAAATTGATAGAACCTAAAATCAACACAAAAACAAGATTCAAGGGTAGATCTACAACATTTGAACCATAGAAACGCAAGAACAAGTATAGATCTAAGATTTAATCGGTTTATTTTTTTTAATCTACTCTAAACAGCACCAAACCACAAGACAATGGAGGATATACATGGAGAATAAGATGAAGAACAAGGAATTAAAGAGAATTCACCGAACAAAAAGATAGAGGAAGCAAAAGAACATCACCTAGATGAAGATGCTCTGATACCACATGATGTAAGCTCCATTGGAGCTTATAGGCCTAGGATCTTCTTCATCAATGGATTCCTTTGCTTCTTGGAAGATGAATGGCAGCGGAATGGAGAAGGAAGAGAGAGAGGAGATGTCACTTCAAGGAGAATATGAGTCTAGAAGAAGCTCACCACCATAGGAGGCCATGGATAAGAGCTTGGAGGAAGAAAGAGATGAATGAAGGGAGAGGAAGAGAAGAGCACGAAATTTTATGCTCTAAAAGAGCTCTGAAATCTGAAGTTTAATTTTCAAATGATCAAAGTTAAAAAAAATGCACACATATGACCTCTATTTATAGCCTAAGTGTCACACAAAATTAGAGGGAAATTTGAATTTCAATTCAAATTTCACTTGAATTTGAAATTGAATTTGTGGAGCCAAACTTTGGAGCCAAAATTTCACTAATTATGATTAGTGAATTTTAGTTATGGTTCTACCCACTAATCCAAGATCCATTCCAAGATTCTCCACTAAGTGTGCTTAGGTGTCATGAGGCATGTAAAGTATGAAGGACATGCACAAAGTGTGACTACATGATGTGGCAATGGGGTGTAGTAAGCAAATGCTCACCTCCCCCTCTAAAATTTAATTGGATTGGGCTTCTACTAGTTCAATTAAATTTATTTCCAACCACACACATCAAATATTCACTTAGTGCATGTGAAATTACAAAACTACCCCTAATACAAAAACTAGTCTAGGTGCCCTAAAGTACAAGGGCTGAAAAATCCTATATTTCTAGGGTACCCTACCTACATTATGGAGTCCTAAATACAAGGACCAAATATAATGGCATCCTAGTCTAATATGTACAAAGATAATTGGACCCAACCTTGGCCCATGGGCTCAGAAATCTACCCAGAGGTTCATGAGAATCCTAGGGCCTTCTTCAGCAGCTCTGGCCCAACCCTCTTGGAGTCTCTTGCTCATGGCTCTAGTGACTAGATCCCTTAACTATGATAATCAAGCATAATCAAATGCATTCAATCAACTAGCACAATCAAACACATTCAATCAATAATCATCAAGCACAAACAAATATACTCAATTAACAATCATCAATCATAAACAAATTGAATCAATCTAACAATCAATTAACTACACACAATAAATTATATTGCTATTAAAAATTCAAAACAAAGGTAATCAAGGACAATTATTAAAAGATCATCAGCAATTAATATGACTATTAATAATACAAACAACTACACTCAAAGACAATCTATTGATCATAAGGAGGATAAAACTCAATTTGAGTTACCTATGTGTCTAGATCATTGATATCTAAAAGTCCTAATTCCCTTCTAATAGCAAAGAATGTTTCTTTAGGGAGAGGTTTTGTAAAGATATCAGCTAATTGATTCTTTGTATCAACGAATTCTAGTACACAATCTTCCTTTCGAACATGATCTCTCAAGAAATGATGTCTTATCTCTATATGTTTGGTTCTAGAGTGCTAAACAGGATTCTTAGATAGATTTATAGCACTCGTGTTATCACATATTATAGGAATATGATCAAGAAATATTCCATAATCAGAGAGTTGTTGATCCAAAGTATTTAAGCACAACAACTACCAGCAGAAATATATTCTGCCTCAGCAGTGGATAAAGCAACATTATTTTATTTCTTACTATGCCAAGAAACTAGAGCAGATCCAATGAAATGACAAGTTCCACTTGTACTCTTTCTATCAATTTTAGAACCGGCAAAATCAGAATCAGAATATCCAATTAAATTGCATGTGGAATTTTTAGGATACCATAATCCTATATTTATAGTGCCTAACAAATATCTTATAATTCTCTTAACTGTACTAAGATGTGATTCTTAGGGATTTGATTGAAATCTAGCACACATACACACACTAAACATTATATCAAGTCTGCTAGCAGATAAATAAAGAAGTGATCCGATCATACCTCGATATTTCTTAATGTCTATTGACTGATCTGTTTCATCTTTATTGAGGTTCAAGAGATGTCAAATATCCAAGCTGGGCGACGAGCTATGACATGCACTGTCAGATTGAAAGAATGATGGTGCGATTATGGAGAATTTCAATTAGCATTACGAATTTCTTGCTCTCATGCTAGTGCAGCCACCCACTAGTCATATTCACAATAATATGGACGAATTAATTCAAAATAAACTTAAGAAATGTTTATTATGTAGAACTAAAGGACATAATTATGGTAATTATCCATTTAAGTAACTTAATATCTCATGTTGTGTAAAATTTTCAATTTCATGTCGTGATTAATTTATGTACTGTGCTGTTTTTGTACTTAATTTATATTGTTCAACTTATATTTATGTATTATATTATTTTCATTTTAACATGTTATTTTATTATTTAATAATTTTCGTTTAATATTAAAACAACTTTATTAAATAAAAATTATCAAAGCAAAAAAAAATTAAAGACTTAAAATTGCGGACAACTTACGACTTCTTCATTAACAAAGTTAAAAAAATTACAATCGAAGTCGTGAGTGGAATAAGTTACGACTTACGTTATAAAATCATTGCAACCAAAATCATGTAAAAAAAATATTTTTTTAAAACAAAACAAAACAATTCTCATAGAAGTCGGGGATCAAGTCATGACTTCGTTTTTCAATTAAAAAAAAATAAAATTGAAGCCGTAATGTTTATACGACTTTACTTCTGTTTTTAAAAAAATTAAAGTCGTAAAATCAGTTACAACTTTTCCAAAAAATAAAATAAAAATTAAATCATCAAAACTTCATATATGGTTGTTCGACTTCAGTCAAAGAGTCGTGCATGATAATCATAACTTATTCCTAATCGGATAAATTTTCAAAAAGTATTACCATGATTATTTCTGGAAAAAATTACCCCATGTGATAAAAAAGTCTGAGATGTCTCTTTTCTATCATCAAGCTCTTATACTACAATTTTCATTATAAAAAAAATTATTTAAAATTATATAAGTAGAGTTAAATTTGAAAAAAAAATTGTGTCAAATTCCCCACAATTTCCACAAAACCTGATAAAGCTCAACATGATTGAATTTTAAAATTTTACACCAAACTCGTCTTGCCTTGCGTAGACTAAGGTAAGGAGCAGCAAACCCAACCTCGACCAGCCCCAATGCCACGTCTATTCTCCTATTTTATTAGAACTTTTAGTGTTAATGTTAATTCATTTTGCATATTCTAATAATGATTTTAGAACTTTATAAACTAAAAAAAAAAAAAGCATTTGTAATCATGGTTTTGAAGATTTACTTATTTCTTTTATTTCTTACGCTAAATTTTAAAATTGATAGTGAAGATTTAAAAATGCTAAAATACAAAAAGAAGAATTGTTTATATGTAAGAAAAACATCATTCGAAAAATCTCTGCTTTAGTGATTTACAATATGTTGAGATTAACTTTTTACATACAAGATTCGAGGATACTCTAAAAAACTAAAAATAAAAAATTATCTATGTTAAACATATTTATGTTGAGAAAAAAAATGAAAATAACTGTTTTAGCTCAACTTTAATATAATTATCATTTTAATATTTTAATTATTTTAAAATAATTATCATTTTAATATTTTAATTTTTAATGTAACATTAATTACTTTTTTTATTTATATTCTTTATATATTAATAATGATATAAGTTTAATTTTGTAAAATTATTATTCTATTTTATTTATGCAATATTTTTTATATAAAATAATGAAGGATGATAATTATTTTGAAACAAAAAAATACTAAGAATAATCATAATAACTAACGGTACTAAATTCCTTCATATTGGAAATCATTATTTTCTTCTTTAAATGAGAATCTCGGTCTTATATGTACAGTACAAGGTACCAAAGCTTGCCCTCTCTGTGTTAACTGGAGTGTTTGCTAAGAAAGGACGTGGGTGAGAACTGAGAAGGACGTGTGTGAGTAAGCTAATGAAATTGTGTGCATAAGCAATAATTTAATTTGCAGGTAAACGCATGCGGAAATCAATTCATGTCTTAAATTAATAATCTATAGGTAACAGCCCCACACATAGAACTGACAGAAGTAATGTACACGCAACTTTATATATATATATATATATATATATATATATATATAGCAACAACTTATGACAAAAAAAAATGTAAAAGCGAAATTAAGATACATGAAAATGATTTACATATTCTTGGCCTGAAAAAAATAAGACAAAATTTGTCAATTAAAAAGAAGCTTATAACACAACTTATGATCAAACTAAACGGAAAAGTTACTCATCGATCCTTTTTCCAAAATAATTGTTATGTGAGAAGAAAAATAAGTTCTAAAATAATTATTATTTTAATTTTTTAATCTAGTATTACTCCTTTTTATTTATAATCCTAATAATTATTAATGTATTATATCGTTTCCAACAAAAAAAGATTAATATACTAATAATGTTTATTTAGTTAAATATTTACTCTCTCATTTATTAATTAATTTTTTTAGTCTGTATAAAAAAAAACAAAGACGATAACTATAACATGACCAAAAGGTCTATATTGAAAGCGGAGTTACTGGAAACTTTGAATGGTCTTTAGATAGCTTAGGAGTTACATTAAAAGGAATTGATGGACCATATTCTTCTCCAATCTTAGTTTTGCTTACGTTTCAAATGAATTCAAGAGCATATTTAAAGAAATTTTGATTAAAAGCACGAATTGTCTGCAGATTTCGAATAATTAAAATAGTTGAAACCAATAGTGTTAAGTCAAAAAGACATTTACATCTTAAAGACAAATCAAGATCCTTCATTATTTTAATTAGATATAAACAAATACAAGGATTAAAAGTTGTGTGTTATGCTATGACATTTCGTATCTAATAAAGTATGCATCTGATGTTTCAGACAATAAGCAGATGGAGTCATAATTTGATACAACTTGTGTGATGATATTTAAGACCTCATTTAATATTTTATCTGAGATTTTATTTGCAGAATATTCTTCTAGAATCTGTCAAACCCTCTAAAAAAATAAAAGAAGAGTTCTGCTATGCATGACCTACTCTAACACAAAGAAGTGACTACCGGCTACAATTCTCTAACACGCAAGCATTGAAGAGATGACTTTCGGCATGAAGAAAGGACGCACATTTAATGCTAGCTTTAAATGCTCCCAACGACCATTTTCATCAAACGAAGATCAAGTGAAGATATCTACTGGTTGTGAGACAACAGATACTTAAAGATGAGACCTATATAAATCAAAAGCTTTGAAGACTGAAGATATAATCTTGCACGAAAAACATTCATCATTCTTTCTCCAAAAAGCTTTCTATATATTCTTGTAAAGTTAGAAAAAGCTCTCAAAACACCCTGAACACATTGACAAAAAAAGACTAAGCATTGATTTGTATATTCGTCTATAAGATGATTCTAGTTTTAGTCTCTGAACAATCTTCAACCACAAATCTATTTTGATTATTTTAAAGCTAGCAGTGGTTTGGTAGGTCAAAGAATACTAGATGTTAATCAAGCTTAGGATAGAACTTGATTTGTAGAGTCAGAAGTGGTTGTGCACAATACTTATAACTTGTGAGAAGTTAGTACAACTTGGTGGTTTGCTAATAATTGGACGTGGTCTCAGTGGTAGAAATGAACCAGTATAACTCTGTGTCTGATTTTCTCTTGTTTTTTTCTCTGTTTTTAACTGACACAGGGTCTGAATTGGATTTTAGGCTTTTGAAAACTTATTGTGCTTTTCGAACTTGTCTTTCTCATCATCTGAGTGTGTTTCTCATAAAATTTGTTATTTGTTTTACAAAGTTTCTTTTTCAAACAAAAAACTTTGTTGGATTTTGAAAAGGTTAAAAAATTCACTAAAATCACAATTCAACCCCCCTTCTTGTGATATTTGTCTTTATAGTTTGGTACAAGAGTTCAACCTCTACGGGTTGAGCACCTGATAGTGTCTAGAGGAAAAGATCCTGACGACAAATAACAACATCAATGATTAGTTCATCATTGAGGGAGCATCTCTCACAAAACCACCAGGCTTCACAGGAGAAGACTACCCATATTGGAATGACAAAATGGAGATGTACATCAAGTCCAATCACTACAAGCTCTGGATGATCATCACAAATGGTGACATACCCATTCCCAAACCTAAAGTAGAATGCACAAACGAAGATCTGACTATAATGGAGCTAAACACAAAATCTTGTTACACATTGTCACGCGCTGTTTCCAAAAATGAGTACAACAAGATATGCAGATTAAAAACAACCAAAGTGATTTGGAACTCTCTAATCATCAACTATAAAGGAACATAAGATGTCCAACTTAGAAAAGCTACCACTCTAACACACCACTATGAAAGCTTTTATATGAAGGAATGAGAATTTGTGTATGCTTGGGAGACTGCAAGTTTTTTTTAATGGACTTGAAGCTTTAGGACACAACTTCACCAAAGCTTAGATCAACCTGAAAATCCTAGACAACTTTCCCAAGGTGTGGGAACCAAAAACAACAACCATCCAAGAAGCTAAAAACTTAAAAACCCTAGCTTGGGATGAACTGTTAGGTATCCTAAGAGGTCATGAATTTCATCTTCAAAACAATGATCATCTACCAAAAATAAACTTTGTTGCCCTCAAAACTGGAGAATCTAGCTTCAAACGTAAAGAAAGAAAGAGCTCATCTAAGGCTCTAAAGGTGCATATGGCTAAGTCTGATGGCTAAGATAATAGTTCTAAAGGATCCACAGACGATGAAGTGGCCCTTATGTCAAGAAAATTCAAACAAATGATGACAAAGAAAGGAAGGTTCCAACACTCTTCCAAACATAAAGATACAAAATTTAAGAAGAAACGGAAGGAGGAAAGCAACAAGAGCATCTGCTTCAAGTGTAAGAAACCTAGACATATGAAGGCAAAATGTCCTTAGTTGAAAATAAAAACACATTTTAGAGACAAGAAAAAGAAAAGTCCAACGGTCAACTAGGATGACTGAGATAGTGAAAAGAGCAGCAGTTCAGACGATGAGCAAGCTAACATCTGTTTGATGGCAGATACAAACTAAAAGGTTAAGGTAAAAACCTACTTTGAATCTGACTCTTCCTCTTGTTCTTCATCAAACAATGAAGAAGATATGTCCTACAATGTTTTTCTTTAGAACATTCACATGATTTCTCTTTAATAGAAGAAGTATAAAGAAGAAAACAAAACATTTGTTTGTGAAAACATTGAACTAAAGAAATCAAATGAAGATCTGAAAAAGAAAATCCAAACTCTGGAAAAGAGTCTAAGTTAGGTCAATAAGATTGAAGAATCCTCTATAGTTGAATAACTAAGAGACGAGATTGCTTGTCTTACAAAAGATTTTGGGAAGTTTCTGAAAGTTCCAACACCTTAACCATGCTTTTAAAATTCCATCAACATCCTCACAACAAGTTTGGCCTAGGACTAGAGAATATTGCATCATCTTATAAGTCACAGTCTATCGTAGAAAAGTGTGACTTCCATGGTAAGTCTATACATTCCAAGTTTAGATGTATTCATAAGAAGAAACAAATGTCTAAAGGTACTAAGGGTCATGGACCCAAAAAGATATGGGTACCAAAATATCAAATTGTTCCTGTTGTAGATATCCTAGGTAGGAAAAGGCCATGGTTTAAGTTGGTACCTGGACAATGGATGCTCACAACACATGACAAAGGAAAGGTCTATGTTCCTCGACCTAAAACCCATTGAAGGAGGAATAGTTGCCATTGGAGGCATGGGTAAAGGAAAAATTACTGGTTATAATTTACTAAGCATAAGTTAATTTTGCAACAATGGTTATATTGTATCTTTCAACAAAGACCAATGTATAGTCAAGATAGAAGATGACAAGTCCTTCTTCACTGGCAGACAACATAGCAATCTATATGAGATTGATTTAATAGGTCTAAGTAAACATAATGTAATGTGTATACTTTCTAGAGAAAATGAAAGATGGTTTTGGCATAGAAAACTTAGCCATGACGATCTGAAACATATTTCAAAACTATCCAAAAAGGATTTAGTAAAATGACTGCCTAAGATTTGTTGGAAAACTCATTTTCTCAATGAAGCTTGTCAGCAAGGGAAACAAATCAAAATCTCTTTTAAATCTAAAGATATTGTTTCCACTTCCAGACCATTACAATTGTTACACATGGATCTATTTGGACCAATGAGAACATTAAGTTTGGGAGGGAAGAAATATGGCTTTATTACAGTCGATGACTATTCTAGGTACACATGTTATACTTCCTTGCACATAAACATAGGTCTTTTAAGGACTTTGAAATATTTTTTGAAAGAGTTCAAAATGAAAATGGTTTTTATATCTCCTCTATCAGAAGTGACCATGGGACTGAGTTTGAGAATGCTGACTTCAAATCATTATGTGAAAAGAATGGTATTTTCCATAACTTCTCTTCACTGAGAACTCCTCAACAAAATGGGGTAGTTGAAAGGAAAAATAAAACTCTACAAGAAATGGCTAGGACCATGCTCTATGAGAATTCACTCCCTAAGCACTTATGGGCAGAAGTAGTTAACACAACATGTTATGTTTAAAACATAATATTGATCAAACCTTTTATCAAAAAGACTCTTTACAAACTATGGATAAGAAGAAGACCCAACATCTCATACTTTCAGCCATTTGGAAGTGAGTGTTTTATCCTAAACACTAAACATCAACTAGCTAAGTTTGATCCAAAAGTGGATAAATGAATCTTCTTAGGAAATTTTGATACATCAAAGCCTATGGATTTTCAAATCAAGGATTTTAGTCATAGAAGAATCTATTCATGTTAAATTCAACGATGAACTAACATCTGATAGGAAGCTATTAGATCTTGAGGATGATTTTGCAGATATGCAGATGAATCCATATGATGTATCTAAAGAAGATAAAGTCAAACAGTCTAATGAAATCCTTCCTTAGACTAAAGAATCTTCAAATCAACCATCTCAGACGAAGGACTGGAAATTTGTTCATTATCATCCACAATATTAGATCATTAGAGATCAAACTAAAGGAATTAAAACCAAATAATCATTCCATGATCTTGATTCTTATGCTTTTGTGTATGAAATCAAACCTAAAACAATAGACAAAGCCTTGGCAGACAATGACTGGATCATTGCAATGAAAGAGTTTCACCAGTTCACTAAAAATGATGTTTGGACATTCATTCCCAAGCTAGGAAACAAGAGCATCATTGGAACAAGATAGGTCTTCAAAAACAAGTTGCATGACCAAGGAAAAGTAATATTGGCTTAACTTAGTCTATAACTAACAAGAGGGTATAGATTTCATTGAAACTTTTGCTCCTGTTGCTAGACTTGAAGCCATAAGAAATCATGCTTTCCTTCGTTGCTCATAAAAGCATTAAGCTACTCAAATGGATGTTAAAAGTGCCTTTTTAAATGATTTTATTGAAAAGGAAGTATATGTCAAACAATCTCCTAGTTTTTAGGATCAAAGTCTTCCAAACCATGTTTTCAAACTTAGAAAGGCTTTGTATGGTCTAGAATAGGCACAACATGCTTGATATGATAGATTAAGCTCTTTTCTTTTAGAAAATGATTTTATGAGAGACAAGGTAGACACAACTTTCTTTAGAACAGAAGTCAGCAAGGATTTCATTATAGTTCAAATATATGTTGATGATATTATCTTTGGAGCTACTAATGAATCTCTATGCAAGGATTTCTCTAATATGATGAAGAGTGAGTTTGAAATGAGCATGATGGGAGAACTTAAGTTCTTTCTAAGGCTTCAGATCAAATAGGATAACAAAGGTATATTCATTCCTCAATAGAAATACACTAAAAAGCTTCTGAGGAAGTTTAAGATGGAAGGTACTAAACCAATGAAAGCTCCCATGCATGCCTCCAATCCTTTAAGTAAAGATGAATCTGGTAAACCAGTAGATCAGATTATCTATAGAGGTATGATTAGGTCACTTATGTATTTGACTACCAATAGCTTGATATTATGTGTATAGTGTATGTTTGTTTTCTAGATTTCAGTATGATCCTCGAGAATCACATCTCAAAGCTGCTAAAAGGATCTTATGATATCTAGTAAGCACTACAAACCAAAGTCTATTCTATAAGAAAATATAGGATTTCATGCTAGTAGGATATTGTGATGCACACTATGTAGAAGAAAAAGTTGAACGAAAAAGTACAAGTGATGGATGTCATTATCTTGGACCATGTCTAATATATTGGACAAGTAAAAATCAGAACTCCATTGCACTATCTACAATTGAAGCTAAGTAAGTGTCTGTTGCATGTTATTGTTCACGAGTGTTATGGTAGAATATTGACTAGTAGAATACTCTAGTATTGAAAATAATGTACCAATATACTGTGGCAACACTAGTGCAATCAATCTATCAAAAAATTGCATACAACATTTAAAGGTTAAACATAATGAGATAAGATATCATTTCTTTTGTGATTATGTGCATAAAGGGGTCTTTGGTGTAAAATTTGTAGGCACATATCATCAATGGGCCGATATCATTACTAAACCTTTGTCTGAAGAATGCTTTGTCTATATAAGGGAACATTTAAATATGGTTAGCTTATCAAAATAATGATGAATATTATATGGTGTCAAACTTTGTCATCATTTTATGGTTTTTTCATTAATATGATTGGACTAACATGTGTTCAAGTGTATAAATGGAAGGGGAAGCATGTTCACAAAGACAAAAAATTTTAATTTTTATTCTAAAAAAACAAGCGTCGCCATCTTTTTCGTCATGATTGAGAAACATTTTTTAAAAAATTAAATGTGTTTTGAACCGCTAGAACTCTCAAAAATTCCTTGTGCTTGTTTGCTTACATCTGAGAACTTGTTTCTCCAAAAATCTCTCTTTTCTCTTAAAAGGTTTGAATCTTTGTGAACAATGGCTCCTAATAAAAGTAAAAATGTTAGGGTCTGTTATGGTTTTATTTCATGTTAGGTTCAACTTATAAGCCAAGTGTAGCCTAATTGTGATGTAGTAACTGAACTATCATCCAGGTCGTCTCCAAAAGGAATAAAGGAGGGATTTCATATAATTATTTAACTAAGAACTAGGTTTTTGTATTTTTGTTTTGTGATTGTCACAAAATAAATAACATAAAATAAATTTCAATAAAAATAATTAAGTAAAGATAGAAATAGTAGACTTAGATGGTGACATCGATCTTGATGAATGAATGTCTAGGTTTGGACTTGGAATTCGCTGGATCCATTGTAACTTCACAATTCTCTACTCATCTCTCTTGCTCATCCCCAATTCACTAGTGTATTCTACCTAAGCTCCTGCGTGGTCGCAGATTCTAAACTAATTTCCCGATACCCAATCCCTTGGACATACCGACACAAGCAATCAATATTAATGGTTGAGAATTAGCAAGGCTTAACCAAAATTATTCTATCTCTAGAGATAATCCCAATTAAGTACTTGATTCTTGTTCGGGTTTCAACAAGGCTCGCCAAAGCGCAAGTTGATTCCTAAATCCATCTATAAGATGGACAATCAAATAAAAACATTAAGTACAAAAACAAATAAAGAACTCAAGATGATGTATTGAATTGATGGAATTAAAGCGAAACAAGGTTCATCCTTTCCTCTCCTAGGTCGAAGGATTTGCACTCATAAAAATAATACAATGAAATCTAGAGTGTCTAATGGAATAATGGAGGCGTCTAGTAGGTGGAAGTTTAAAATATAATTCTAAGAATTGCTCGAGACTTCTACACGTTACAATGAATGTCTAGCCTCCTATTTATAGAATTTTAGTTGGGTTTAATTAAGGAGATAATCACAAGAAATTACAAACAAGGTTATCAAACTCGAGAGTTTACATAGACTGGTGAGAGTTTCATAGACACGACTCGTGGACTCAACTCATAGACTCGTAAGAGTCCACTTCATATAAAAATAATAACAAAATATCTATAAATAACATACCAATTAAACATTTCAACAATATAATAAATCAAAATAGTAAATCATAAATTTCACAATACTTAAATCTAGTAATGCATCACTACTAGATAATAACTTGCAGATGTTATAGTAGTGGTAGATCATTCTCATTGAGGATTTGATGTTAGTAGAGAACAATGTTTGATGTTATTAAATGTGAGAATTTTTGTATTTGAGAATAATACACTAAATGAAGGTATGTTGAACACTAAACAAACAAAAAACAACCCAAAATGACTTACATTTTGGTCTAATATTTTTAACTTGTTGACTCGTTGACTCGGTGGTAAACTCGAGAGTTTACCGAGTTTACTTAGAGTTTATAGAGTCTACTCAGAGTCAACTAAAAAAAGAGTTTACTCAAGAGTCAACTCACAGAGGTTAAGTAGACTCGTAAACTCGTAAGAGTTAGCGAGTTAACTTAAGAGTTTGATAACCATGATTACAAACAAATAATATCTCTAATTAATTCAAGTAATTATCTTCTTCATCAACTAATTTATCCTTGAAAAATATCTTGCTCTTGATTTTCCTAACTTTTATCTTGAATTTTTGCAATTTCTCCTCCCATAACATTATGTTGATTTTGGGCTTCTATGGCTCTTGCCAGAATGACTGTTTTTGCTATAAAAAACTACAAAAAAAAAAATCATTAAAAATAACTAAAACATAAAATTCTACCTAAGACAAAGTAAAAACAGAATTTAAAGCTAATTTAATTCAAAACAAGGCCTAAAGTTAACTAAAAGGCCAAATAAACGTCACAAAATGCATATGAAAAATTGGTAAATTTGACCTTTATTAGGGTCTCTGCTATCAATGGCGTTGAAGACACAAAGAAGGCTTTTCTAGAAGATTGGTTCATCCCTAGAAAATGGGTGAACTTCCAAAGTTTGGTGGGAAATGGATTTGTTGTCAAAGACCTATTGGATCGTGTTAGCTAGACGACTTTCTTGGAGAAGTTCAATTATTGGCACTATGGGTCCTACGCCTTATTCTAGGGAACAAAAAGGCAAGGTGGTGTCAACATTTGTGACATCATAAATGGAAGAGAGGTGGTCATCTCACATAAATCTATTGTTGCTGCAATTGGATGCCCAAGACAAGATTTGATCTTTGATAAAGATTGGGAGAAGGAGATAACCTAAGAAATGGTGGACTTTATGCTCCATGGAAATCAGCGTCCAAATTCATCTAATAAGAAGGGTTTGGTCAGTTTCCTAAGGACCGCTAACCTCACATATATGTCTAGACCAAACTCATCCATAGATTTTTGTTCAACATAGTCATGCCCAGACTGGGATCAAGAGACTATGTAAATGAAAAAGACAAATTTTGCATGTATGAAGTGATGGTGGGTGAAAAGGTGAACCTACCTGAAGCCATCTTCTTCTATTGGCTTCAAGCTTTCATGGACAAGTTTTACACCAAAGACAAGAAGAATATTGTTTTTTTGTGGAATTTTGTTCACCCAGATCATGAGGAACAAGGGGGTAGATGTGTTTGTGTTGGTACCATTTGCAGGTGCCACACAACTTAAAAGATTGACCTTTTTCAAAATGGCAATAGCTGATAACTTCCTGAATATGATCAAAAGCATATCAAAAGAAAGGTCAAGAAGGAGGAACTACAGCCTATGACAGAGCAGATGGAGGAGGTTCAAAAGCATTTTTTTGATCTAGAGTCTACAAGAGTGCCTCACGAGACTTAGGGGGAGCAAACTCAAGTCAAGCCGAAACCCTCTAAACCTAACCAACCCAAACTCAATCTACCTACCAAAAGAAAAGACCTACCTCCATCATCTGACCCAAAAACACCAGACCAATCCAAGAAAAAACCATTATCTAATCGTAAGCCTTTAAACCTTCAAAAACCCAAAAGAGGAAGGAACTAAACTCTAAGTCTAAACCTAATAAATCTCAACCCCCACAAAAAAGACCAACCATAAAAATCAAACACTCCCAACCTCAACCCGTACCTATCTCACCACCCAAACCAACCTCACCATCCAACACCTAAGAATCTGAAGTTGATATTCTTAACACCCCAACTCCTCAACCTTCACCCTCCTTGGTCCTTCAACCACAACCAACATCCAAACCAACCTCTCTACCCATAAGCAAGAAAAAATATGTTTCCTTGGCTAAGGCAACCAAACACATCTCTAACTGAGTCTAGAAGAAAGGCCAAGATAGATAAGCATCTTGAAATGAAGGATTCCATACAGGAAGAAGTTGGTGTTATTATGTCTATAGAAACCATGTCAAGGGAAGAACATAAAAAGAAGTTGGCTGAAGATGCAACTTTGAAGGTCTTGGCAGGAAAAGTTTTTGAAGAAATTCCAGAAGAGATTACTCTAAAATCTTTAAAGACTTTGTTTGTTGAGGAGGTGCAAAGGAAAGTTGCTGAAGAGGCTACCATGTTCGATGTTGATGGTGAGCCAGTTTCTGAAGAAGTCATACTAGAATCTAGGCACAATTTGAAGCAGAAGCTAAACAAGCTAAGATGGAAGAGCTTGAGAGAATTTAGTCGGCTATTGAACATAGAGCTAAGGGGATCTTTGTAGATGTTGTTGCAAGACAAGCATAAGTTAAAGTGGCTTTAATCCCTGGAGACATGGACCCCATGGAGAAAGAATCTCTTGAAGAAGCAATGATCTAATTTTTCATTGAAGCTTCTCTCAATGTGTCTGAGGACAACATCATTGAGATAGACCTTGTTGTCAAACCGATCAGATCAAAGCAAGTGTCAATCGTTGATGAAAGACAAATTGATGTCGTCTTGTCTGAAGTAGTGAGTGAAGACAACATTAGATGTTTGGAAGCTATATGTGGACCACTAACATTATAGCAAATGTACTAGCTCCTTTGGAACAAAGGAAAGTGCTACAAGCCACTAAAGCACCTATTAGACTGACAACTTTTTTTTCCAATTTTAATCGTTGTATGACAAGGAAAGATCAACAGCAAGCTATTAAGTGGCTACTTCCTTCAAGGTCAGTACCTCCACCACCATCCTCAAAGAATATTCTTATCAAACCATATGTGAATGTCAAATTCTATAATGGCTTCAGAGGACATAGAGTTTTGGAATAGAAAATATGCAACAAAGTATGGAGAGACAAGGTTAACATTGGGACTCATGCACTTGATCCACAAATGCAAAAGTTGGAGCTGGAAAAGCTTAATCTTCTTAAGCTCTGGAAGGAAGGTTTCCTAGGGACTGACCATTTCTCCTATCAATCTTGGGACACCTTACCTAAAGAAGAGAAACACGTTCTTGGAGTCTATGGTGAAACCGAACCAATCTTCAAGACCTTCCCTCCATGACAGACCATTGCTCCCAATCCAAATAGTTTGATCTTTGAGTATTTGCCCACAGATAAAAAGGTTTATCCTTTTGGAGCCAGCATCTAGATAAGTAAAGAAGTTGCAACTACTGACACACATTTCTCCACTCCCTTGGATTTACAATAGCTAATGGGTCTTTTATGTACCTTCAATGTTGTTCTTACATGGGGTCAATCTAAGTCTGATGTGACCTTCCAAACTAAAAACATTATGTTGGAGGAACCTGAAGCGAGTCTGAATTTTTTCAAACTAGGAACTATTAGACTATGGGCCAGAATAAACGACATCAAATAAAGGCAAACTTATTTTCCTGGAATCCAAAGGCTCAACACTCATGTGCCTTTCATCTAGGGGTCATAATTCTCTTGCTTGGCCACTCCAAAAACTCGTTTTCATATTGTAGCTAATAAGTCTGTCTTATATAAGAAGATCCCATACTACAAGGGCAAAGAATTATTGCTTGAATATAAAGAAGATGTTAACCCTGCATGTTTTGTAAAAGCTAGACCTGGTTTTTTGTTCAAACATGAGCTTGAAGTGCTCAAACACAAGTCTGAGCTCATAACCTTAGAAGGTTATGCCATAAGGAGATTCTATAGACTGTAGGCATACTGCTCTAGATTGGAACCTAAGGAGAAACCACCTGTTGATGCTTACCATCATAAAATTAGGTGTTTTTAATCATACTCTAAATCACTCCTACTTCACACAAGAAACTTCCCTCAATATATTCAGCACATGGCAAAGGGATTTATATGCTAAGTCTAATTGCACCTTCTCTTTTATGGTGCTATTTCCCATCTCCAAGTTCTTCTTCACACATCATGTGGAATCCATCACTGAAGAAGTTGAATTTAATACTAACGATGTGTTTGGCTCCCTGCATTATTAGAAAATAGGCCATCAACATCAGTTTTAAAGGACATTCAATATTGATTTTGAATCGATGTTGAAACGACCGTCATTAAAAGTAGGTCATTTTTTACATCGGTTATAAAACCAATGTTAAAAACCATAATCTACATCAGATTTGAAATAACCGATGTTGTTTATGCAAATTTTTTTAATATTTTGTCTATTTTTTTAATGAAACCAAACCTGCAAATTAAAAGCAGTCGAGGTAGTATGAATGATATTCATATATATATATATATATATATATATATATATATATATATATATATATATATATATATTAAATACTATTAAATAAAGAAACACTTAAAGTGCAAACATAAAATATACAAAACATAAGTTTAAAAAGTACATGAAACAAGTATATTAAACTACATCATACAATGATCTCAATGACAGTAAATATCATCTATAAGCTATGCAAAATATAAGTCTAACAATTCTAAAATTTCTTAAACACTCTATGCTTCATTTCAAACTCTTAGTAAACATTTTGCCCACTCAATGCGAATTGCCTTTATTCTATCTAGTTCAAATGCTCTTGGATTAGTAAAATTCTGCATCATATAATAAAACATAACTTAATCAATCTACATAATGACAACTATAATAAATGAAATTTGTTATGAAGTAAACAATTTCTATTTCTCAATTATCCTTGAAACCTCCTAGGACTATGGTTGACATCTTTTCTAAAATAATTTAAATTATTTCATCTAAGAGCGTAATTATGTTAACCTGCTACTTCAATGGCAAGGCAGTTGCAAAAAGTATCTAACAAGGCATGCATATCATTTGGTGAAAGTCTAGAATAGTTTTTACTTTACATGAGAAATTTTAGAAGCAAAGACTATGATTGGCTTGGACCAATTTCATTTTCAACTGTAAAAATTAGAGAAGGCAGAAGATCAGGAATTTGTGTCAATAATTTCTATAATTTACTTTAATTCTTATTTAAAATAAAAGTCAAAACAATTTTACTAGCCATGAAATTGCAGCAAGAGAAAAGCTACCCAACTTTCTTCTAGCCCACACCATGCCTAATCATCATTACGAACCATGTGTCTAGAAAAGACTTTGTTAAAATAAACAAAACTCATTTGGCTGATAACTATTTCAAAAGAAATTAGCCTCTCAATATCAACTAGAAAATTCGTTGGTGCTCGAAAAAAAAAACTAATGAATTGAAATTTTAAAGAGAGATAATTCAGATTTATTTTCTTTAGTTGCTTTGTCGTGCTTTCTTCTACAAGTTTTTTTCAAATGTTAATATTTTAAGTAAAAAAATACAATTTATATTTTATGTTAACTTACAAATGATCATTTCTTATGCTTCACAAGAAACTTCCTTTTATAAATAACCATTAAATTAAAACTTTCTTATAGAGTACACATGGATGTTAACATGTGAAACCATTTGTGCTTAATATTATAAAATTGTGGTTATAGACGGACAAAGCAGGAATACTTCTTCACTTTGTGGATTATGTGAAGTTCTTAGCTAAGACTCCAGGTTAAGGTATGCAAGTACCTATTGCGTGTGCATTCCAAGTAGACTTTCTTCATTTCATGAACAACTTAATCTATATTCTAAATTTCTTCCTATAGAAAAATAATGTTGAATTTTCATGATCTTTTGGAATCAGTCTCAGGCACATGTTAGAGTTCTTACTGAATCCATTATTTTGTGAAACTTGTTTCAAATTACTAAGCCTAGCTCCCCAAGTCTTTTGATTGTTAACATACATGGTAAGCTTAATAACATAAAATATCCATACTCATCTACATACAATGTTAGTACATTGTGTCGTACGTGTGTGATCTTCCTATTGCAATGAGGTCTCAATTGAAATAAGATATGTCTACTAGATCTTTTTAAGCTGCTTAATTTCTTTGAACCAATTATCTAGAGTAAATAGAACTTTCTATCTTTTTAGTACTATGTTGTTTTAAAGCTGGATGTTGGTTCTTAATCATATGATTAATGAATCTAATAACTCAGTAGTTGAAGTTACTACTATGATTACAAGTGAGTGTCAGATGGTGCTTAATTATATATAGATTAAGAGTGTAAGTTGTAGTATAGTAATCCAATAATCAAACATTAAAGCAAAAATAGAATCACAAAACCCAGGCACTATGCTTGTAGATCCTACACATTATTACGATCTAAGCACAAAAATAGTATATGACATTTTAACAAAAGGACTGTATGTCACATGAATGAGTGTTTGTTAGAACATGTTATGGCAAGAGATGTGTATTGTTCCATATCAAATGATTAATCACAAGCCAAAAAGGCATGGGGATATCCTTAGAAACCAAAACTAAGTTAATTGAACAATCATAGCCCCTAGCAATTATGGTAAGTTTTAACAAAACTAAGGGTATCAAATTTATTTTGAGTTGAATGCAAGTAATTCTTAAACAGGTTCATTTATCTCATTCCTTGTGTTTCAACTCACAAAGATGTAACAAAGTGCAGTAAATTTTAGTCACATATGTAAGGACAACTAAATGCACTCTAAAACAATGTAAACAATATATAACAACTAACAAATCAGCACGCGATGCAGTTTTGTAATCTAACATTTGAGTGCCACCAGCTATTAAGAAACTATGTGGAGCTCCTCTTAAAATCTCAACAATTGTTATAACTATACTTTTATCTTGTAAATTATACTCTCCTCACTCAAGGGAGTCTAAATAAGATTTCTTCTTCTTCTTTTAAGTTATCTCCTATTTCAATGACCTCTTAACATTATCTTGTACATGACTATGAAAGTTTGATATGCCTATAAATTTATCCTAAAATTCTTAGTACATAGAGTATCACTATTTTAGTATATTGCAAGAGGATTCGTTAATGGTTTTCCATACCACTCAAATATATAACTTTATTAGTAACTTAGCTCATTGGCATTGTTGATATTGCAAAGAATTTAGAACAATTTGACTCGAAGAAAATATCTAGCTATATTCTAATTATATGTTAATATCTACCATTCTTCACACCCTAGCTAAGCATAAGTAACATCTCGAAAGGAAGCTATGAAAAACCAAGTGACCTCTTTATGTTTGACACGATGGAGGTTAGGTCATTAGCAAACCATCACTTAATTTGATAAAAACAACCTGGTAAAATATTAAACAAGTAACTCACCTACTATTCTACCAAAAACTAAAATTGGAATTATTATCACAGGAAAAATATTCAACAATTAAAGAGAGTAATGCATGTCCCTTACCCTAGAGCTAATGCAACAGACCATTGAAGCAAAAATCCAAGAAAGGCTGATGTGAGTATCACCAATGTGTTAATGAAGTTCCAATCAAAGGAAAGTACACCAGCAGGGTATAATCATGGTAACATAGCAGCTAATACAATAAGTATAGAGTAATTAATTACAAGGTAAAATAAAAATAAGAAAACATTGCTAGACAACAAAGCAGGCAATACAAAATTAGGGACACATTCATCTTTTGCCATCCCTACCCATGCCCACAGGCCTTAACATGCATGAGGATTGAATTTGTGTTATGAGAAATAATATATGCATTGTTAACTTCCATCAATGTGGATTAAAGAGTTATTATATTATGCAACCATGAACGTGAATTGCAGTTACACAAGCAACACCAAGGAATTTATTACATAGAATAAACCACATGTTTCTCTTAGTAGATTTTATATATTTTTTAGACTTCATCATTCCCACAAAACTCTTAGCAGAAGAAACAAGACTCTCTCACACAGTGGTTTGGGCAAAAGAACCTTAACAACGGTATATGGAATAAATAACAAACTCCATGGGAATAGCAAAAAAACCTGAAACCGACAGCAGTAACGATGAGGCAAGGGCTTGTTGCTTCTACTTCCTTCATTCTTGCTGCTTCTACTTCCTTCATTCTTGTTGCTTCTAGTTTGTCCAAAACTGAGGATACAGAGACAGTGGCGACAATGATGGGCACAATGGTAGTTGCAATAGCGACAAGAGCCAAGATACAGAGACATTTAGGGTGAAACGAGAGTCACAAAGGTTTAGGGTGAAACGAAGAGAGGGACAAAGAAATTTGGGCGCGAGAGTGAAAATGAAACAATTTGTTTAAGACTTAGGGTGAAGCACAACAATGGTTTCACGAAAAATTGATGTTCACACACCAAGATCAACATCAGTTCTAAACAAAACCGATGATGAGTTCAATTCGTAATATCGGTTCTCTCAAAATCGATGTTGAGTTCAATTTCATAGCATCGGTTCTCTCATAACCAATGTTAACCATGTCCACTTATTTGAAAAATGACACTGTGCATTTGTTAACATCAATTTTCATATAAACCGATGTTAACTGGACGATATAATATCTATATATTCTAGTAGTGTTGGTTGTTCAAGTGTATGATCCTCCACCATCATGAGCCTATGTTCAACTGCTTGAAAAGGAACTTGCTAGAACCAGAGAGGCACTTCCTCAAGCCTTGACGAACTGCACCCATGCTAAGAAGAAGGCTCACATAAAGTACTTGATTAGTGACTTATTTTACAAGAAGGCCACTAGATGGAAACCTTCTCATTCTCCAATGCCTCCCTGTATTCCTACTACTCTCTTCTCTGAATTCGAGGACTCTAGTGATGAGTTCCTTAGGAAGCTTAATGAAGAAGCTGTCAAAAACAAAAAAGGGAGAAAAAGTAAAAGCTAAAGCTTGGCATCATCTAAGGGGGAGTGACAAAGTCTAAAGAAAACATCATTTCAGGGGGAGCTTCTATGGTGAATTTTGTACATAATTGGTGTTCTGTACTCAAAACACATCTTCTTGATGTGAAAATCTTTACATGAATAAAAAAAGATGTTTTCTTATAATTGTTCAAACTTTACCTCAAAGCCTTATGATGCTTTGTGGTTTATTTATCTTATATATCCTTGCATTTGATAAGACTGACTAATGTTTTTCATGATATATCTTATAAGTCCGCTCTCATCTTTTACATTTGTGTTTGTTTGACATCATAAAAAAAGGGGACATTGTTGAGTCAAAAGGACATTTTTGTCTTCAAGACGATAGGCAGATGGAGTCATAATCTGATACAACATGTGTGATGGCATTTAAGACTTCATATTATACCATGTGCTTGAGATTTTCTTTGTAGAAATATTCTTCTAAGATCTACTGAATCCTATGAAGATTAAATGAAATTAACATATGAAATTCCTCAATCAGCATCAAAAGAAAAGCTCTACTACGCAGGACCTGCTCTAATACAAAGAAGTCACTACCTGCTACAATTCTTTAACACACAAGGGTTGAAGATAGGACTATCTACATTTGGAATAAATGTGCATTCAATGCTAGATTTAAATGCTCCCAACAACCATTTTCATCAGACGAAGATCAATTGAAGATATATACCCGCTGTGAATAACAGATACTTGAAGATAAGACCTATATAAACTAGAAGCTTTGAAGATTGAAGATATAATCTTGCACGAAAAACATTCATCATTTTTTCAACAAAAAGCTTTATGTATATTATTGTAAAGTTAGAAAAAGCTCTCAAAATACCTTGAACACATTGAGAGAAAAAGACTAAGGACTAATTTGTATATTTATCTGTAAGACGATTCTAGCTTTAGTCTCTCAGCAATCTTCAACCACAAATCTATTCTGATTTGTTTATGGCCAGTAGTGGCTTGTTAGGACAAAGATCACTGGGTGTTAATCAAGCTTAGGGTAGAGCTAGAAGTGGTTGTAACACAATAATTGTAACTTGTGAGAAGTCAATTCAACTTGGTGGTTTGCCAAGAACTAGACGTAATCTCAATGGTAGAGATGAATTAGTATAACTCCCTGTGTCCGATATTTTCTTGTTCTCTCTTTGTTTTTAACTAACCCAGGGTCTGAATTGGTTTTTAGGTTTTTGAAAACTTATTGTGCTTTACAAACCTGTCTTTTTCATCATTTGAGTGTGTTTCTCATAAAATCTTATATCTATTTTGCAAAGTTTCTTTTTCAGACAAAATTTTTTGTTGGATTTCGAAAAGGTTAAAAAATTCACTAAAATCACAATTCAACCTCCCTTCTTGTGATATTTGCCTTTACAAATAACAATTACAACCCAAGAAGTAATAAGTACTTGGGCATGTAATTTGAAACTCCTTATTTGATAATAGAAATGTTGACCTACTTCCACAACAAATATATCATATAATATTTTTAATGTGTTGGCCGAGCATAAGAAAACATTCATACTCCCTCCATGATCTTCATGTGATTAAAGGGAATGGTGATGTGCATCATAAGTATGCAACCATTATTGAATCTATCTATGAGTACATGAAAGTTACAATTTATTCATACCTACAAAGAAGAAAATTCTTTGTGCTAACTTTTAGGAAAAGCTTGGGCAAAGTTGCATGGAAGTGGAGGTTCCTCCTCCTAAGTTGAATGTCTTGCTTTTGGAAGAGTTGTTGCATATGCCTTATCTTAGGTAATGATTGTATATATTGAACCTATTTTCTTTTTCTGCTTTTGTTATCTCCCTTTATAAAAAAAAAACAAAACCAAATGTAAAAGCAAATTTAATGTATTGTGTGGGCGAGAGAAACTTTTATACATTCTACTACTAAAAACTAGAAAAAAAAACTAGAAATGTGCATATTAGAGTCTATAGATTAGCATCAATTGCGAGAGTAAAGTTATTAACATCAATCCAGCCAATAGTAAATGGACACAGCCTTTTTGAATTAATTTTTATTTTTATTTTTTATGTTTAAATATGTTTGTTCTTCGTGATAAATTAACAAAAAAAAATTGGTTCCTAATACTTTGAGTCATTAACAAAACAAAAATTTTATTTTTGATTCTTGTTATTAATTTTGTTTTAGTCATTCTAATATATATATATATATATATATATATATATATATATATATATATATATATATATATATATATATATATATATATATATATATATATATATATATATATATATATATATATATATATATATATTTCATTTTAGCACTTACAATATTATTTAAAGTTTTGTATTAGTCTTTTAAAAAAAATATTTGATAAAAACTAAAAACAAATGATCAATATATTTTAGGG
Source organism: Glycine max (assembly GCF_000004515.6). Lineage (NCBI taxonomy): Eukaryota > Viridiplantae > Streptophyta > Magnoliopsida > Fabales > Fabaceae > Glycine > Glycine max. Next base: position 19,472,184 of record NC_038241.2, on the reverse strand, counting down.
ACTAAGACAAAATAAAAAGGCCATATTTATTTTTATGTAAATGTCTGCAAAATGTTTTTGAAATCACAATTCAACCATATTGTGATTTCCTAACTTTACAACCAAATTGTCAAAATTATTGTTGCATAATGTTGGAATACCTTTACAATGCCCAATCTATCTCCATTATTGTTTAGTTGCATTTAGAGGGTGGCAAAATGGATGAACGGGATCAATCCTAATCCTAATGGATCAAATCAAAATGATTTATTAATCTATTTTGACTTATTAAAAATTATTTAATGGATTTGATCTGTTTGATAAAAAAAATATGTCTGATCCATCCATTAACATGTTTCTCATGAATGAATATAAATATGTTTTAAAACTTAATTATTTTTAGTTTAAAAATAATATATTTTAAAACATTACAATACTTTCTAAAATAATAGTAGCTCCCCAATAGATGTTGATCAAGGCTAATTTTTGGCCAACACCGATCGGGACTATTTTATGGCCAATATCGATTGATGATGTTGTTTGGCTGACATTGACCAAGTTTGTTTGCGGTTGATGTGGGTCTGGGCTAGTTTTCAACTGATGTCGACCAGAAATATTTTTTGGTCAAGGTTGGCTAGGTTTTCTTGGTCAATTTCAGTCAGTGATATTTTTTGCAAACAACTACTAGGGATTTTTTGGTCAACGTTGATCGGGACTATTTTTTGGGTGACATCGGCTAAGGTTGTTTTGGCATACATCGGTCGGTGATATTTTTTGGCTAACATCAGCCAAGACTATTTTTCTGCCAACATCGGCTAGGGTTTTTTATCCAATGTTGGTTAGGACTACTTTTTTGCTAGCATTAGTGAGGGCTTTTCAGTCAGCGTCGTTTGGGCTATTTTCGAATAACGTTGGTTAGGGTTTTTTCAATCAATGTCAACGAGTTTTTTATTCACGTTAACTAAAGATATTTTTCGGTTGATGTTGACTAGGATTTTTGGCCGTTGTCGGCCGATGATATTTTTGGGCCGACATCGACCATGGCTAATTTTTCCCGAAGTCGGCTAGGGTTTTTACCAACATTAGCTAGAGATATTTTTGTTGACGTTGGCTAGGGCTTTTCGGTTGATGTTAGTTAGGAAATTTTTTGGTTGGCATCGGCTAGAGGTTTTTGGTCGACATTAGTTGGGGAAATTTTTTGGCCGACGTGAACCAAAAAATAGTCCCAACTGATGTTGACTGAAAAAATCTAGTTGATGTCCAAGAAAAAATAGTTTGCTCGACATTGACTAAAAAACTCTAGCCAATTTCAGAAGAAAAAAAAATAACACCGACAAACGTCGTCCAAAAACCCTTAGCTGACATCGACCAAAAAATAGTCTTGTTCAATGTTGGCCAAAAAATATTACCAGCCAATATCGGCCAAGAAATAGCCCTAGCTAATGTTGACCGAAAATACCCAAGCAAACATTGACCTATAAATAGTCACGACAAACATTGACTGTAAAAACCCTAGCCAATGATGATCGAAAAAATAGCCTCGACCGTTGTCGGCTGAAAAATATCATCAGCCAATGTTGGCTAAAAAAGATTTGGACCACATCAACTAGATAATTACCTTGACCAAAGTCGGCCAAAAAACCTACCTAACATCATTTGAAAAATATCTTCGATTGATGACTATTGAAAAGCATCATTAGTCGATGTCTGCTGAAAAAACTTTGGACACATCCGCCAAAAAATAGTCATGATCAATGTTGGGCGAAAAAAACCCTAGTCAACATCAATTGAAACACAATCTCGACTAATGACCACTGAAAAAAATCATCATCCAATGTTGGCCGAAAAAACTTTAGATGACATCAGCAAAAAAATAGCCCCAACCAAGTCATCCAAAAAAACCCTAGCTGACATCGTCTGAAAAATAGCCTCAGTTGATGCTGGTTGAAAAACATCATCAGTCGACATAGGTCAAAAAAACTCCACCGACTTTTGTCGAAGAATAGTCTTAGTTGACCTTAGCCGAAGAATAACCTTGGTGGATGTCAGCCAAAAAACATTACTTGTCGAGGTCTGCCAAAAAATAGTCTCGACCGATGACAACCAAAAAAAATCCTGACCAACATTGATTTAAAACCACCACAAATTCTTTAATTATTAAGTTGGATGAATTTTAATCCATTAAGTATTGATTAAAGGATCTATTGGATTTTTAAAATTAGTGGATAGATCATTAACCATCCCTTAAATTAAAAGGATGGATTTCGATCCATTCATTTGTTTTATTTTTTGTAATGATTGAATTTACTTGTGAATGAATTAGAAGAATGGTGAATAAATGAATTCATTTGTTACCCCTAGTCACATTGAAGAGAAGCACCACCTCTGATACACCTTAGACCTTAGTAAAAGTCAATTTGAATATCTTATACAATAACAAAACTATACTTTTGTCTTTCTTTTGTGCTTGTGCTTAAATGAACCCATTTTTGGGTGTATATGATGGAAGCATAAAAGAGATAGAAAAGACAACAAAGATAGAGAAAATAATAGATATAATAAGTAATATAATGACAAAAGATGAGAAAAAAAGTAGAAAAAATGAGTGTATTTATATATATTCAACCTATATATTTAGTGCTTTATCTTTTAAATTTGGTTTATTTGATCCTTTGTTGCTTTAGACTTAATGTTGCTAATAATTTTCATATAATGGTGGTTAAAAACCACCACAAAACAATACTTATGAGCCTACCAACAACGGTTGGTACAAGTGGTAGCGGCTTGTGTCCCTTAAAACTAAGTGATCTTGGGTATGAATTATGGTTGGCCCTCAGGTATGGAATAAATTTTTTCAGGAGGGGAATACCCACCTCGTGTGCACTCACGGTCATTGACGAAGTTTTTTGTCACTTTCGATGGGAGACAACTTCGTACCAATATCATGGTCAGCAAAAAAAAAAATACTTACGGGCCTAGACATGTTTTTGAACGCATTAGCCACTATAATAATATTTAAAAATTTAAAATCCATTTGCAAAGATCATTAAACAATTTGTACTTGATTTTTCACATATAGTTCCATGAATCTTAAAATTAGTTGAGGGTTACTTTAGATCGATCATTCCAATCAAGATGCTCATAATTCTATGACAAATGGATGCATAATTTAAAAGAACTAACTAAATCATGCAAAACTCGTGCTATAAAAATAGATTTCTTCAATAAAAATAATCATGAATCATGTTCTTATGCATATTAAACAAAGTTACATATATACTAAGTTTCAAATTCATTTCATAAATAAAAAGATTTGAATTCATTGATTAAATTAGAATAATTTCTAATCAATTGACTCACATGATCTTAATAGCCAATAGTAACTTTGGGCATGATGCAACTACATCATATCAGGTCGAATGACCATAACGGGGTAATTCCTTTTGGAATTTATCAAATGGGAGCAAATTTTAAATTAATATTCAAATAGAAGTAAGTCATAAAAGTACTTATTAAAATGAAAATAACATAATACATTAATATAAAATGAACAATACACATTAAACACAAATATAAAAAATAATATTAGCCGTCAATTTGTTTGTATGGACAATTACTATGTTTATATCATTTAGTTCTACGCAATGCGCATTTCTTAGACCTATTTAGAATTGGTTCGTCAATCTCATTATGTGTACGACTGATGGTTGACCTTCCCGTTGTGTCTCATCACTTCAAAAGATGATATATATTTTTCTTAAACAAATATGTGTAGTACTTTTTCATTTTTTATTTAAATTTAAGTCTTTTAATTTGTTTACATTATTTTTTTTTCTAATTTACAAAACAAATAATAATCCTTAACATTAGTAACAAAAATATAAAAAATATAAAATAAAAAATATACAAAAATATAGAAAATAATATATATATATATATATATATATATATATATATATATATAATTTAAAATAAAACAATATAAAAAAGTATAAATTAAAACTAATTTTAGAGTTGTTCAAAATTAATTTCATTTTTTTATTAAAAATAAGCACGACTTTAAAGTCGTTAAATGTTTTACGACTTCAAATAAATAATTAAAAAAATGAAATAACTTTGAAGTCATAAAAGATTTTACAACTTCATATAAAAAATTTTAAGAAAAAAACTGAAATAGTTTAATTTTTATGATTTCAAATAAAAAAATCGTGAATTTTTACAACTTTATCACCAAAAGTCATAAAAGATCCTACTATTTATCCTTATTTAGGTCTCATTTGATAAATTTCAAAAGGAGTATTACTCCCTTTTGCTTATTCGGTCCATGATATCGGTATTACTATACTTTTTGGTGTGTGTACCGTATAATGTTAAACGTAGTGAAATGAAATTTTAATAAATGTACAGTATAATTTGTTTGAAAAAGTTGATCTTATTAAAAATGTTTGTGTTAATTTACTTTATCAAACTGACTAATACTTCTGTCAACTTCTCCTAGACATTAGGGGGTTCTATTGTGAATAGTGTGAGGAGCAGAAAGGGATCCTAATTTGAAACTAGGTATATATTTTTTTTAGAGGAGCCACGAGCCAATAGAGCCAGCAATGGAGAGCAAAGTAATTAATAGGGAAAATGGAGCAAGAGAGGGAAACCCGAAAACTTTTTTTTTTTTGTTAAGAATATCCTGGTTTTTGGAGATGAAATATTCGCAGACACATCTCACCGGAATTATATACCCTATGATAATAAGTTATTTTATGCAATGCAATGATTATTTGCATAACGTAAAGCTGTAATTGCTCAGGCACATTGGGTGCAGCTTCTTTGTATGAAAAAGTACCCCTTCGTCTCTGCCTTAGCGACCCATCATGAAATTCACGCGCATCAGGGAATCTCTACCCATGTGGCATGTGCTGCGCTAACCCACTCCACTCCCGCTAGATTGTACGGAACAAACACGTTCTTTCTCTTCACGCTGCTTAGCACCACAATTTTATTTATTTTTTAAATATAAAAATAAGACAATGTGAAACACATACAAATTTTCATTAAATTCTCAGTGTGAGTAACATAGTAAAATTTAGGGGAGAGAACCACCCCTAAGACAGGAAAAGCCTTCCGGTTCAAAAAATAATTATAAAAGTATTTATATTTAAGCAAAATTACATTTTTGATCTATTAATTTGTTTCAAATTTCGATTTTGGTCTCCCTTTTAAAATTATTGACAAATTTCCTCCTATTTTATTAAATCAGACAATCTTTGTTCTCAATAGGAATGCTGACTATCACGTGTCAAGTTCTTATTGGATGATGACTATCACGTGTCATGTTTTGATTAGATGTCGAATCCATGAAAGATGAAATGCATTATTGTTATCATTGGTCAATCAAAACATGACACGTGACAATCATCATCTAATAAAAAGTGACACGTGACAGTCAGGATACCTTTACAATAGACGACGTCCAATTTTGGATTGAGAAATCAAGATTGCGAGATTAGATAAAATAAAACAACAAAATTCGTCAATAATTTTAAAGGAAGACCAAAATCAAAATTAAAAACAAATTAAAAAACAAAAAATATAATTTTACCTTATATTTATCTTGTTCAAGAAGTGAACATTCGAATCTGTCACTTGTCATATGCGAAAGCCGCTCCTTTCCTACTCCACTATTCCCTTGTGATGTCATAATAAAGAGTTTTATAAAGACATTATACTTTTTTTAAGAAAATATTATTTACTCACCAATTTACAGACATTAAATACTGACTATAAAGTTATACGTACATAATTAACCGGAATACTCCCAATTTTGGTGTGAATATTGAAGAGTGGTTTCATACACAACAAACCAAAAAAGATGACCCAATAATTAATAGGTAGCTCGCCACTAGTCATTCATTCCCTTTCAACGTCCCAAACTCGCTGAGACATTACTATCTGTAATGCTATGCAGCAGCAGGACCACCCTCGCACCTCATCTCATGATCATTTAATTTCCAACGGCTGAATAATGTATATAAATTTGAAACAAAAAAAAAATTACTGTTTCGGAATTTGAATTTTACCCAAACCAACAACAACAGGGAGTACTATCCAGAGTACTATCCATTTGCCAAGGAATTCTTCATTCAATTTCGAACATTTTGACATATTATGTACCTCAAACGGACATTCTTATCAAAAGTTATATGCGTTTGAAGTTAAAATTTTTTTTTTTCCGTAAAAAGCATTTCGTCAGTACGAGTGGCGGGACCCGCCACGTGGACAGCAACTCGCCAACTCCACTGGCGAGTCCACCAGGCGCCGCCACGTGTCCAACTCGTCAACCCCACTGGCGAGTCCCCTTCTAAAACAGACCCCCCTGGAAAAAAATTTCAAAACAGCCCCTTTTAGAAATTAGTTTCTAAAATAACCTAATTTGAGAAATTTGCCGAAAATAATAATGCTCCAGTTTTACTCTCTGGTTTGTACCATGCATTATTTTTGTTGTACTTGTGAAAGTGGAATGAATTTGGTTCCAAAACTGGAACACGCTTCTCACACAATAGGGTAAAAGGTAAATAAGATAAGGTCACCTGTCAAATCCCCTCAATTACGTTTGTAACTGTAACTCACACACCCATTTCCTATAATTAGACAAACCATTAACCATCACCTTCTTCTACATTTTCACCATGCTTGATAATATAACATTCTTCACCGTGTTATTTTGTTCCCTTTTGATTTTCATAATATATTATAGGAAATAGAAAAGACCTCGCCATCCACGCAGAAATTAATAACGTACATCCATCCATACATACGTACAGGTGATCGCAGAAAGTTTTGGGGCAAAAGGCAAAGTTTTTCCATTGTTTTAGAAAAAAAGGGGGGAAAGACAAATCAGCACTAAAAAAAATAATGCAATGAAAAGACAAGATAGATAAAGACGGAGAGGAGGGCAAGGGTAAATTAGCGTCATATGGGAAAGGGGAATAGAAGAAGGAAAGAAAAGATAAAGAGAAAATAACAGGCACTGACTTTTTTTTTTTTTATGTACCCTTCTTCAAAGTTAAAAAAGAGAAACAGACACGAATTTTAGGGGGGAATTGCAATTTGCAAAGCACAAAGAAAGCAAAATGAGACTACAATTTTGTTACAGCCTTGTAGGAACCGTTTTCGCTAGTCACCTCCCTCAACGGAATTCACAGAACTAGCTTCTCCGTATAACTATATCATAAACCGTACACAAATAACCATAGAAGAAAAATAATATTTAACTGTACACCAAACAAAGCGTAGTACTACTGTGAAAGACGGAAAATTGAAGTGAAAAATCAAGTACCTAAAGTAAATTAACGTAAGAATAATGTCAGCAAGTGGCATTTTTTTATTAACCGTGTTCTTCTATTGTTCCTTCCTTCCTTCAAGGTTGGTACTCTCACTTTTATGGCTTCAATTTAACCCACTCGTATCGTCCTTCCAATGACACGTCCTTCACAATATCATAATTATACCTGCAGATTTATTAATCAACAATATCATATACTCCATTTTTCAGTTTTAATTTCCCATTTTTTGAAATGGAAATTTGTTATTACTACTACTATTATATTACTTGTCTGAGAAGCGTTTCCGAATATCTTTCTCAGCAGCGGCGAAGAATTCATCGAGCTCCAACTCCGTCGGCATTTTCTGCGGCGGCAAAGATTTGGTTTGGGTGATCTGCTCCTCCGCTGAATCCACCTCTTGCGAAGAAGAATTCGTGATTCGAAGCTCGCTCGTGAGACTCATCTCTCTCCTGAAAGAACACAACAACACAATGTTTTTTTCTGGTTAATTTTCAGAATGTGTAATAATAATGCAGAGATATTTATGATGATGCATATGATATATATATGCGCATAATTGATATACATGCATGTCAGAGAGTTACAGAATTAGTTTTTTTTTTTAACAGAAGGAACAATAATCATGATGATGACTTACACATACCATACGATAAACTCACTCAATCACACCTTTTTAATTGTTTTGAATTCAAACAAAACCGAACCATTAAAGATTTGAAACGATTGTAAGCACTTTCTTTTCTTTTCTTTTCTTTTTTTTGGCCTTTTCCTTTTCCCTTTTTTTGAACTTCAAATTAATTAAAATTTAATTTAAAATTCGAGACCTTATTTGTTGTTGTTGTTCACCGCAGTCGCACGTCGACGTTACAACTCGCGTGCTCTCAACCTGAAAAAAAATGCGTTACATCACAACTACACATTAATGAGAAGCAATTTAAGGAGAGACAAAACGCCAGTTCAATTAATAATTAGTAATTGTTATTATTTATTATTAACATTCACCTCTAGATCTGAGAATTTGATGATTCGGTTTTCATCGTCGACGGATCCGTTGCTGGAGCAGCAAGACGCCGGAGATTCCCCGGAGATTCGTTCCCCCGTCGCCGGCACGGTTGCGTTGCTCAAACTCTTGATTTGAACGAAGTTGTTGTTGATCGAGATTTTTCTTCTCTTCCGTGAACTTGCGGAAGCGGCCATGGCCAATGCAGTTCGAGCTCGTGCCTTAACCTGAGCCATCTCCATTAATATTCTTCTTCTGCGATCTCAATTTTCAGTGTTCAAAAGTGTAGTGTGGTGTTTGTGCGACGAGGAAAACGTGACAAAGAGGTTACAAACTCGAAAAGGTTGAGGTGTTGAGGGTTTTGATAGCGGTGATCACAGGCGCCGAAAGGAGGGCGAATGAGGGAGTGACACGTGGCGGGAAGTGACGGTTGAGGGGGTGTCGGAAACGGAAATTGATGCTGTCACGGTTGGTTGGGGGGAGGGGAAGAATGAGAAAACGAGAATCATGAGGTTAGGAACGAAGAATCCATATATAGAGATTGTTTCGGAGAATTCTGTTTGGGGAGTGAAGATTGGAGAGAGTACTGGCCTCGAGCCAAAATAATTGTGTTTTGAGGGAAACTACAGTTGTATCCTTCCTTTTTATTAAAATTTAGTAATTCATTTTTGCTTTTTTTAAGTTTCTGTATTCGGATATTCATATTTCTTACATGTTTAGTTGTTATTTTCTAATATTCTTTTTGACTTTTTTTTATAACTAAAGGCAAAGAAACAAATAGAGGTAGAAAAAAAAATAGGATTGATGAAAATAGAAAAAAGAAATAGAGAAGAGAAAAAAAAAAGAAATAAGGTGAATTTTTTGGGTTATTTAGTTTGAAAGAATACTCTTTGACAGGCCACTTATAAACAATCCAAAAACTCACATTCAGCTGAAAAAATATTTTTTATTTGTAGACAATTGATTATTTATCGATATAATTTTTATTCTGAAAGATAAAGTCAACCCTATTATTAGAAATGTGTGAATCAAACCAAACACAAGTGTTAAGTCTGAACACAAAACAGATACACAAAAGAAAAGAATATAGAGATAAAAAGACTCTTTTCCAGTTACAAGACCTTTATACATTGATATAGTGATGTGGGAAAGAAAACACAATAATCAACTAGGAGCCTAAATGTACAATTGATTGTGTTCAATATATTATTGTGACAGAAAAAAATGTATATGTAATTGATTATCAGCATCCAAATAAATTAATTGTGGTTATGATAATTATTTATCCCTAAGGAACAAATTATTACTAACACTACACACAAATCTATTATTAAACAAAGTGTGCCTCCCATATTAGACACACTTTGTTTAATACCAATTTTTTCTTGTTAGTTCTCACCATTTTAGCATGAAAAGGATTTTCTTGTAAAACTTATCACTTCTTTCTTTCTCTCTTCACTAATTCACTCAACCATGTAACGACAGTTTTTAACCTCAACTCAATTTCCAGTACTCTCTTCTCAATCTCTTTCATATTTCACTTTTACCAAATAGTAAAGTGTAAGCAATAAAGCTAGAGGAATTATAAGATTGGCTTAGGAAGAACGGGGAGAAGGAGAGATAGTGGGTTTAAATTTCTTCCAATAACAAAAATTAACAAACAAATAACTAACAATTATTGATAAAAAAAAGCGATCAAGCGAGTTTAGTTATTAATGTATACTCTCTAAAGAAATAATATAAAGAAAAAATATAGGAAACTAATTTGTGTAAACTATTAAAGAAAAAAAATTCATAAACTAAAATTTAGTGTTACAATTTTAGAAATTGTATTAAAAGTGAAGGAAATTTAAAATAATTGAATATAAATAATGCACAAAATGATTATAATGACCAAAACGAATTTTTAAGTAAATTCTTCTACTTGTTTTTCTTTTTTGAAGAGTAATTTTTTTTTACGTTTTTTCATCATTTGGTTTTGTTTTTCATTTCGGGGGTTGGCTTTTCTTTTCTATACAGCTCATATTTCTTTTGTCGTGTCCGCTTCAATTGAAGACAAGAAATTTCCAAATGATAAAACAGAAGCTTAGATGGTTGGAGAGGGGACATTGCACACATGGCCATTTAATTTATGGCCGTAACGGCTTAAATGTGAGGAAAATATAAAGTTAAAAAAATGTCAAATACTATGGTTTAAATTTTTGTAAATGATCGACTTACAAAAGATGTAAAAGAAAATTTTGATTGAGTGTGTCTCAGTTGATTTTGTGAAAGAAAGTTTAAGTTTGATTCCTATAAAATATTTGTCAAATACTATGGTTTAAATTTTTGTAAATGATCTACTTACAAAAGATGTAAAAGAAAATTTGGATTGAGTGTATCTCAGTTGATTTTGTGAAAGAAAATTTAAGTTTGATTCCTATAAAATATACTATTAAAAATAAGTGGTGAAATTTATGTGTGACTAAGTTTCAAACCTATGATTAATTACCTAATCAACTCAAAAGTTCTAAACTTGTAGGAATATACTGTGCTCAGAGACGGAACTAGGTTGCATCCCTAGTTAGCAAAATTGCTAATGTATAATCAGGTTTTACTTTTATAAAAAAAAGTTATTTACAGAATGGTTTCTTTTAAATATTTTATATTATGTAGTCATTGACACGTATTAATAGAATAAGGTTCGAAGTTATCAAAATTCGGAGCTGACACACGACAAGGTGGACGTGGCTAAGGTGGGCTCCTGAACTTCACACGTCAACTTAGAGAGACACCTTTGTTAAGAAGACAGGAAGGTGGACATGCAAAACAAAAGACTTCAACGCTCAAGTAAGTATATGAGTTAGGAGATAAAATAAGTATATACTTAAAAGTAAGCTCAAGTGAGTGATGGAGAGAGAAATGTGCACAGACGTGTTGCTCGTGTGCTGGGGTGTGTAGGATTGTGTTAATGGTTCGATGGAACCTGATATTTATAGGAGTGGACTGTAGTTACGTGTTCTTGTTTGTAAGGAGTGTTATAACCTTTGTAGATAATTCTCGGCTTATAGATAATAGTTGGTAGCTTGTAGATAATATTAGAGATAAACTATAGATTATAGATAAAAGCTAGTAGATAATTGTACCTTGTAGATAATGTGTGGCTTCATAGATGATTAACTATCTTCCAATAGATAAAAATATTCAAATATTAATAGGTTAGAGATAACCTGTTAATTAGGGAGCCCGACTGCTAAGGGTCGAGTGTCTATGCTCCTAATGTAGGGCTGACATGGAGGATTGACACGTGTCTCAGAGTGCCATGTAGGGTGCCACGTGTAATTATTGAACCCTGGACAGTACATAAGCCCCCAAGCTCTGAGCCGGCTTGCAGGAGAAAGAGATTGTCCAGTGCCGAAGGAGAGTATCTGTTGTCCGAGGTTGTAGTCTTGACAAGTAGAGGGTGACGAGTTTGTTGAGCCCGCAGGTGTGGACGAGTGTTTGTCCGATGTCGGGTGTGGTAACCTCGACAGGTGAGAGAATTGCAAGTTGATGCGGCTTGTCAAGCCCCCGAGCCTGGACAAGTGTTTTCTGTGCTACTTTTGTCAAGTTGTCTGGATGGACATGTCTTTTATGTGTCAGGTGAGGGAAGTCTCTAGATTTGACAACTCTATCCTTTTTTTTACCGTTGGAAGGTGCATTGAAGACAGACATTACGTTCTGTCTACTACTACAGGCGTGTGCGGCGCACGTGCAGTACTGTTGCATACGTGTCACTCGTGGAGTGGACACGTACTGGAGTCATGGTGCGTGGGTGAGTGGGGGTGCGTCGTAGTGCAAAACTTTATGACACCACTTCCACTCTCGCCAGTTAGAGAAAAGTTTGTCTCCTCTTTTAAATGAAGTGGACGTTTAATTTTAGGTCACTGTTACTTTGATCTCTTGCTTCCTTCTGCTTGTGATCCCCTTTCTTTGATTCTTCAAGGTACTTTGTCTTCCATAATGTCTTCATTCTTGTCTGACTCTGCCATTAGTATGGGTAGCAGTGATTCTGGGAGCTCGATTGAGCAACCCATGATGGACTGGGAGGTCATTTCTATTGGTGGTTCCTCGTAGGAGGATACTCATCGTGGTGCCTCTGATAGCGAGTCCTCCTCTTTGGAGAGGGTGAGCGCTTCGTGTCATACTGGTGGGGGCACTTCTCATCCACATGGGAGGGCGTGACCTTCCACTGCTTTCGAGGAGCCTATCCCGGTTATTGTGATCCTCCTCCCTTCTTCTTCTGGGGGTGTGAGGAGAGGTAGTGGCAGTTGAGATGTCAGGGCATCTCCCCGCGTGTGATATAGCCATAGTACTAGGTCGCCGTCATCCACACTTGTCGTCGCTGGCTATGAGTGAGTGAGGGATGACGTTCTGAAGTGTAAGTCCTCTTTCACCTCTGCGGCGAGCGTCGCTGCTCTGCAACGCTAGGTGAAGTTGCCAAGCCTTGAGGACTCCTGCAAGTGAGCCGTTCAGGCTTGTGGGAGTGATGACTTCCCTTTCTTGAGGGCAGCGTCAGGTAGTCCGCCCTTCTTTTTTTTGTATAGGTGTCTCTTTGAGGTCTTGGGTTTCATTCTCCCCTTGACCGCTTTCCAATGTGCTCAAAGCTTGAGCACTTGAATGTAGCTCAAAGCTTTTGAAATGTTATGCCATTTCTTCAACATCCGACCCAATGTGCGGTTTTCTTGTTTTTCTTTCAAATGAAGTTGACTGGCAAGATTGGTTGGGTCTCCTTGAACATCGTGTCCAAGAAGCTATTTGAGTTTGACTCAAACATCTTTCGTCATTTTAAGGACTATTTCTTTAAGGTCCTATCTACTGATGCCATGGATGATGGTTTGCCACTGATGTTCAATAGGGACGAGGAGCCTCGCTTCCCGTTCTACTGATAATTTGACCCTACCAGGTTCAAGTCGATTGATGAGGATCTGTTGACCCTTGTGGAAAGAATTGACAAAGCTATTTTGGAGCAAGTGTCGGCCTCACTAGATGCACGAGCCATTCTGTCTCTTCCCTCAGCAAGTGATCCCCTCGCTGCCTTGGATGGTAAAGTGCCTAACCTTGCCCTCTTTTGTGTCTGATGTAGCTCCATGTGGAGCTTATAGGCCTTGAATATTCTTCATAAATGGAGTCTTTTTCTTCTTGAAGATCAATGGCAGCGGAATGGAGAAGGAAGAAAGATGATTGGAGACACCACTTCAAGGAGAAGATGAGTCAAGAACAAGCTCACCACCATAGGAAGCTATGGATAAGAGCTTGAAGGTAGGAGAAGATGAGTGGAGGGAGAAGGAGCACGAAATTTTGTGCCTCAATTGAGGTCTGAACTTTGTAGTGTAATTCTCAAATGATCAAAGTTGAAAAAATGTACACACAAGGCCTCTATTTATAGCCTAAGTGTCACACAAAATTGGAGGAAAAATTGAATTTCTATTCAAATTTCACTTGAATTTGAATTTGAATTTGTGGAGCCAAATTTGGAGCCAAAATTTCACTAATTATGATTAGTGAATTTCAGCTATGGTTCAACCCACTAATCCAAGATCAAGTCCAAGATTCTCCACTAAGTGTGCTTAGGTGTCACGAGGCATGTAAAGCATGAAGGACATGCACAAAGTGTGACTATATGATGTGGCAATAGGGTGTAGCAAGCAAATGCTCACCTCCCCCTTAGGCTGGTCCAAAATTTAATTGGATTGGGCTTCTCCCAATTCAATTAAATTTCTCTCCCAACACACACATCAAATAGTACACTTAATGCATGTGAAATTACAAAACTACCCCTAATACAAAATTAGTCTAGGTACCCTAAAATACAAGGGCTGAAATATCCTACATTACCAGGGTATCCTCCCTACACTATGGAGCCCTAAATACAAGACCCAAAAACAATGAAACCCTAATATAATATGTACAAAGATAAGTGGGCTCATACTTAGCCCATGGGCAAAAAATCTACCCTAAGGCTTATGAGAACCCTAGGGCCTTCTGGTCCAATCTTCTTGGAGTCTTCTATCCAATGCCCTTGGGGGGGGTGGGGGTAGGATTGCATCATCCCCTCCCCCTTGAAAAGGATTTGACCTCAAATCCAGAGGTTCTTGAAACCATGGGCTTCTTTCATCGATACCTATAAAAAGAATAAAAACATATATGTTAGTGGTGTTGGGTATGTTAGAGTAGGGTAAGGTCTGAAAACCCCTTTCTTGACCATCTTCCCATGAGGAAACATGGTTCCTCACCAACTCAATGAATGGTGCTACAAGTATAGAAAAATATGGGACAATCCTTATGTTAAGTCATGGAGGCCCCTAATTTCCCTTATACTAGGTGGAGTGGACCACTCTGAAATGACCTTTATTCTCTTAGGGTTCGTGGGAACTCCTTGATCACTATTTAAAAAATTAAGGAAATTAATGCAATAAAACATACCTTTTTTTATATTTTCATGTTGATTACTCCTACCAAATAGTATGACAAACCTAAGGTGTCCCATATGAGCATCTAAGTTTGTATTGAAACTAAAAATAAGAATAAACCTACCTAATGAGTCCCTATGTATGTGAATCATGAAGATGTTGGATGCATGGACGATTTTACAAAAGAGGGTTGCACCACTCAACACATTTATCATACCACCTATCATAGGGATTTGGTGCCTCATAATAACTATTTTGGGCACCAACAAAGCACAAGGATTTAAGCTCTTACGAACCAAACCTTCATCCAACAACTCCTTTACTTGAGGAATAACCTCAAGCTCAAGAGGTACGACAATGCTAAGGGATGTTTCCCTTGATAGGAGAAGGTAGAAGGATTGTTTAAGGAGTGTTCTTTTGATATCACCTTTTGTTGCAACATGGTTTTCCTTCTTAACAATCTTCTTGGAAGAATTCTTTTCCTCTTTTTCCTTCCCCTTGACCTTTGAAGACAAGGCCTTACTATCCTTCTTTTTCTTTTGTTTTTCTAGTTTTTCTTCCCCATCCCTCTTATCTTTCATAGTTAGTTGATCTTTGGCCACCCGTGAAGGTGTTTGAGGATGCAACATAAACTTTGTTCCAAGGTGGGTGAGGATTATCTCATTAGTTAGGACATTATAGATGATTTTCCTATCATATTGTCATGGGCTACCTAAGAGAAGGTGTCATGCTTCTATAGGAACTACATCATAAATCACTTCATCCTTATATGTTCCAATGGAGAAGGGCATTTTCACTTGTTGATTGACTATCATCTCCCCTTGCTTATTGAGCCATTGAAGTTTGTAAAGCTTTGGATGGGGAGTGATAACAAGGCTCAACTTAGAGACTAATCTTATACTGCAACAATTGCAACATGAACCACTATTTAAATGAGAGAGCATGTGTTATAAAAAATTTTACACCTTGTGTGAAAAATATTCTCTCTTTGAGATTGGGCCAAGTCACAAGATTGGCCTCCTAGAAGCCTTCTGACCATTAAAAGGTCCCTTCTTCTTGGGGGTAGATTTCTTCACTAGATTCTTCCCCTTTTGCTTCTTCACTTTCACTAGAGGAAGGTGAAGTAGTAACATCATCTTGGCTACTATAAATGTCTTGGCCTTTCATAATCATGGTTTTCTTGGTGGGGCATTGAGAAGCAATGCGTCCTCTTCCAAGACATTTAAAACACTTTATAGAGCTAGTCTTCTCTTGCATACTAGCCTTAGGGGGTTGTTTTTCTATTGTCTTCCCCTTATCATCTTTGGGCTTAGAAGGTGCAGCCCCTAAGATGCCTAGATCTTTGTCTTTCTTTGGATAAGAGTGAGAGCCATAAGATTTTGAAGTAGGCTTCCTTTTAAGTTGTTGGTCTACCCTTATGCAAAGTTGGACTAGGTCATCTAGGTCCCTATATGGAAAGAGCTCAACCTTGTCCCTCACTTCCATATTAAGCCAACTAAGGAACCTAGCAATACTTGTTCTTTTCTCCTTCCTAAGCCCAGCTCTCAAAAGAAGTAGTTCCATTTGTTGTCTATACTCTTCAACACTCATACTCCCTTGTCTAAACCTTGGGAGCTTATCCATGAGCTCCCTTTCATAGTAGGAGGGGATGTACCTCTTCCTAAGGGCACTTTTCAAATCATTCCAATACTCTACTTGAGGATCACCATGAATCCTTCTTTCCCTAACAAAGGAAGTCCACCAATAGAGTGCATACCCTTGGAAGCTAAGGGTAGCCAAAGGAACCTTCCTTTCCTTACTTGTATGATGGCAAGCAAAGAGTTGCTCAACCTTCATTTCACAATATAAATAAGCCTATACATTGTCCTTCCCATGGAAGTATGGGAGGTTAATGTTTGCCTCATGAGGATTTCTTTCCTTTTCTCTCCTATGGGAGTGAGGTCTAGGATGTGACCTATGCCTTCCTCTATAATAGTCACTAAGTTCTTCACTTAGGCTCTTGCAAGAGTCATGACTACTATAGGAGACATGTTTTTCTTTTTCCATTTCTTTCATTATTTTTCTTCTTTCTTCCTCTCTTATTTGTTCTCTCTCATCTTGATTTATTTCTACCCTCTCTTTTCCTTTTTATTTTCTTTCTAGTTTTTCTTTCCATAACTTGAGGGAACTCAACTCATCTAAGATTCTAGATAGAGGATCCTTATGACTAATACCCTCACCATTAACACTAGATGAATGATGACTCACGTTGGTTCCTAAGTTGTGGTTCTTTCTTGTTGGGGGTTTGTAAAAGGTAAAAGCTAGGGTTCAAAGGAACTCAAGATAAGTGTGATAAGCAAGAAGAAAGTATTATGTAATTACAAGATAAACTATGTGTGACTAGTAAAGAAAATACGCTATGAAAGTAAGCAAAAAATTAAAGTGCAAGAAATATAAATTAGGCGAATCCTAAGAGTGTTTGGATGACCACATTTAAGGTTCCCAACAAAACACTCACTATTCTAAGGCAAAATTGCCTAAAATTATTACACACAAATGGAAGTTTGGTAACCTATTGGAGGCTCCCAACACACTTCTAATGAAAGACCTTTTTGTTACAAAATTTGAAAGCAATGAAGGTAAGTAAATTGCCAATTACAAAACAGTCCTCAATTTTGGTGGTTGTTCTCTCTTTGGTGATTCACTCAATTTGGAGTGCTTCTTAGTCAAATAGCTCTTAAGGTGGTTAGCCCCTTGCTTCTTAACTCAAATTCTTCAAGGGATGGCACCAATCCTCCTTTCTAATTCCCTATATGGCAACTCACAAACAAGGAAACAAAGAGACAAGCAATAACCAAAGACCAAAAAATGAAATGAAAACTAAACCAATAGAGGTTTAACAAGAAAATTTTTCAAGGATTATTCAACAATTAAAGCAATGAAAAGAACATAAAAGAAAGCTAGGACTCAAAGACAAACGTAGAATGACTCTAGAGTATAGTAGAAAAACTATAAAAAAAAGACTCAAGAAACCTCTAGTTTTGGCACTTTTTTTCACACTAATTTTCAATTGAAATTTCATAACTAAGATTGGTTTAAAATAGGCACCAATTATAGAGCAAATTTTGAGCCAAACAACAAGCACACTTCCCTTTCACTTTTTTTTGGAGACTGATTTTCCTGCCAGCATGTATGATTTTTCTTATTTTTTCAATTTATCCAAATCACTTGTTTCTTTTTTTATAATTTTGGTCCAGATGTCTAGAAAATGTAGTAAAAATATCAACACAAAATTCGTAGTTACCAATTCCTAGTAATTTTTACAAGTTTGTATGTTCAAGCTGCCAGCACCAGCGATTTCAACCTAAGAGTAGTGTTTATGTTGCTTAAGGCTTGGATAGTTACAATTTGTGTTAGCTTATTCTCAATTGTTTTGAATAACACAATTCTAGAGAGCTTAAGACTTATTTTGATTCACAAATTCAGCCACAACTCAGCACCACAACTCAACTTCTACGTAGCATCATGTAGGAAACTTAGAAAACAAAAAAAAGTTCAACAACAAGACTACTTCTAGGAATTGATTTAGAACATTTTATGAACTAAACAATGTGACATCCTGGAAATTTCTACCCGGAATTTTTGTAAACGGTGCATTTTGAATGACTATATATATATATATATATATATATATATATATATATATATATATTCCTGGTAGAAGTAAGTATATTGGGGGAAAAGATACGAGGGTTAGGCTAATTAACGAAGAGAAATCCATCACTGGATGGTTATGGGTTAACTCTCAATTAATTAGTCTAAAAATTATCGTTTTGCGTGCAACTTAAAATTTAACAAAACCAACCTCTGAACCACGCTCGGGGTTTTATTCTGAGCATTTTGATATATATATTGCCTACTTTCGAAAACTGGCCCCGACGGGTGCAGAGAAATGCGAGGGATTGGAACCAGAGAAATGACATGCAAACCGAGGCAGGATTTTAGCGTTTCAAAGGTCATATTTTTTCTCTTCTTCTTGTGACTGTGCATGAGTCACATCAAGAGAAAAAGGTGGGCCCTTTTTGTTCCACTCAAAATGGGACAAGTGGCAAGTGCTTTTGAAAAATAAAATAATAAGAAAAGAGAAAAGCCTTTTTTTTTAACCAAAAAGCAACACTCTCTCTCCTCATTCAGCCAAAGAATTTCAGAAGCCTTTCTCTCTCTCTCTCTCTCTCACGTTGCCATTCTCTTCTTCTTCCTCCACCATTGAAGCTCCAACAAAGCTCCAACCTTTGGTAGCCATTTCTGCTCCAAATCGCGAAAGGAAGGCATTTTCGGAGTCGTGAAGCGCATCTCTACGTGTGGGACTTTGAAATTTCAGGTTTGGGTAGACTTCTTTCTCACTTGATTTTCGTGGGTATTGGGTTTTGGGAGATATGATGGGTAGTTTTGCTAGGTTTCTGCTTCATGATAGTTATTTGTGAAGAAATTTGTTGAAAGCATGTTGAACTTGCCATGTTTGGTGTGAGTCAAGCTTACCCATTCTGTTTTAGGGTTTTTATGATGATGCTTGTGATGTTTATGTGCTGAGATTGCTGATGGAAAATTGCTAGGGATGAAGGGT